>NW_020229414.1:570953-883453 GCF_003227725.1 Camponotus floridanus
TAAAGAAAATGATCGTCGTATACCTAATATTTTATTCAATAATATTCATATAAGTAGACATTACAATGAGAAAAAAAAATTTTATTTTAACTAAATGCTTACATACTTATTTCGTACATGACGTAAAAATCAGAAGCGCTATAATGAGTCAGATTACATCATTGAATGATATATAATGAATTCCACACATAAATTATATAAAATTATATATAATATAATTTTCTCTCTCTTTCACAAATTATATTATGTCATAAATTTATATAATACAACCCCCCCACGGGTACACCTTGACGTGGTGGGGTGGCTCAGTACTTGGATGGTGCCTTGAGGTTTATTTTAAATTTTTTTATTTGGGATAAATCTCAAGGTGCCTGAATGGGAAGCTAAGTACCCTTTCGCATCGTCGGTGCCGTCAACGTGTCGCGGACGGCAAGCGCTTCGTCAACGCGTCGCGTTTTCGCGTTGTAATATTCTCGCGTCGTCGCGTTTTCGCGGAACTTTTGGACTTTTTCATATAAAATCCCAATTTCATTTATTGTCACAAGTCTCCACTTCTGATGCCAATTAACTGGGATGTACGAGTTTGCACACGTCGCTCTGCGACTTACACTCTTGCTTCGTGCTTCGTCAAGTAATTCGGCCCAAATTAGTTAGAACTCGATCGATTGCTCGGAATGGTCTTCAATGGGTCCCTTCTCTTTGCTCGTCTACAGCCACACGCACTGCGTGTGTTAACCCTGTCGAGGAGTCGAGTGGATTCCCCTAGGCATGATTTTCGCTCGGTAAAAGGGGTTGCCTCCCCATTTTCTAAATTGCTAGTTGTAAGCATTTAAAAAATGTGGGTATCCTCTTCTTTTGCCGTCTACCAGCCTGGTGTAGCCATATCCTGCATTGCGGGAAACTTCGTGTTCCGGGCGAAGCACCTGAAATCATG
This sequence comes from Camponotus floridanus, assembly GCF_003227725.1. Lineage (NCBI taxonomy): Eukaryota > Metazoa > Arthropoda > Insecta > Hymenoptera > Formicidae > Camponotus > Camponotus floridanus. The sequence continues at coordinate 571,888 of NW_020229414.1, forward strand.
CTTAGCGGGTCCAGGTTCGATACGAGATAGGATAATTATGCGCGAAAAAGAGTTGGTGAACTTCATTTTCTTCTATTTCCGTCAATCGTTTCGTCTTCTTTCCGGTTTGGGCTTAATTCTTGCTCGTTGTATCGTTGCATTCCCGACCTATTGACCTGAAGCGGATTCTCGTAAGTGAAATGGGATTTTCGTTCGTACCGAAACCGGGAGTGCCGTTAAAGGTATATACATATTAAGTATATACATCGCGCGATCAAATATAAAATTTTTAATCGCATCGAAATAGTGCGGGAGTGCCGTGCAGTATCGCGCGTAAAATAACGAAAATAGCGATATAAAAATATCGCTCGTGAGTGCGGGAGTGCCGAAAAGTATCGCGCGTTTAAGACTGAGAGGAGAAGGAGGCCTAGGAGAGGCATCGGGCTCCGGCAGAGCAACCTTCTGGTAAATAATTTCTTTATTTGTAATTATATATTAAATATTAAATATTAAATATATTTATTATAATTTAAATTAAATTAATCGTGTAATTTGATTTTTTATTTATATGATTTATATAAGAGAGAATTAAAGATAAAGATTTTTAAATAAAAGCTATAATCTTGTAAAAATATAAGCTTTTATAAAATTAGTGAAGATAGAGAATTATTAATAAATGTTCTGTTTTTTTCTTATTTTATAGAATTATTTTATTAATTTGATTATTATTATACATATCATATATATATATATATATATATATATATATATATATATATTATATGTATTATATCGAATATAATTCAATGCATACAATAATAATTTTTTGAAATATTAATTATTTTAAACTCCGCTACAATTTGAATCTTCTCTTTATATGTTATAGATCGACGCAGCAAACCTGACGATCTGAGAGGAGGAGCAGGCCTAGGAGAGGCATCCTGCACCAGCGGAACAACCTGATGGTATTATTATTGTATATTACCTATTATAAATTGCATTAGTTTGCTTCACTTATTCAAATGATTTAAACAAGAGAGATTGAAAGAAAAAGATTTTATATAAATCCTATAAAAAAAGTTTCTATTTAAAAAATAGTTTTTTTACAATTTATAAAATTATTCCATATTTATATACTTGTTTATTATTACTCGTATCGAATATAAAATTCGTTGCGTACAATAATAATTGAATATAATAAAAAAAAAAAAAAAAAAATATATATATATATATAATAAAATATTAATCATTTTAAACACTGCTAATTTGAATTTTATATTTGTATGTTATAGACAACGTAGCTTCGAAATCGACTCCGCTGTTGCGCATCAGTGTCGGTGAGTCAAAAACTTTTATTTAATTTTAAGGTAACGGATTTGTGGAGTTTGTAGATGTAGATTGTAGATATAGATTGTAGATTATAGGTTCGTTACCTTAAAATAAATGGGCTACAACAAATTAAACAAATTACATTTAATATATATACATATATATATATATATATATATATATATATACATATATATATTAACTTTAATACGTATATTAACTTGAATAGTTCTTTTCAATATATAGTAATACAGCATCTTAGGAATGCAAATTTAAAATTAAATAAATATAGAAAAAAAATTTTTATTTTTTATCAATTCTTTATTACAGTCAATTATTTATTTTGTTTAATAAAGAACATGCTATTAACTTTATTAATATTTTATATAATAATTTGTTTCTTTGTAACATGCTGATTTTATTTTAATTTTTCGTAGTTCATCTATTTATGTAGTGTAGCATATCAGAAACTTTGCTTTGACTATTATAAATCTAAGTTATTGGTTAAGTAAATCATATACATATAATATTTTAAAAAATTAATGTATAAGTAAGTAAATATAAAGAAAAAATACAATGAAAAATATAAAAATGTATGTTCAATTAATTTTATTTTATTATAAGTTTATTATAAATTTTGTTACAAATATTTTATATATATACATATAACATAAAAATTTCAATCAATTAATTTTGATGGATAACTTAGTATTATATTAGTTAAAGCAAAGTTATATTAAAATGACAATGGTCGTTACATATTACGACTATAAATGAGCGTAAAATTACGCTCATGCGAAAATAACTTGCAACGAAAGGAGTTATTCTCCTTTATTGACCTTAGAGAGGTCTCTGAACTTTTTGGCTAAAAGTAGCCAAATTAAATATGGTCGTGATCAGTGAAAGGTAGGTTTAACTGATCCGACAAATTATTTTAAATAAGATGAAGAGGATGACCAAAATATTGGTCAGAAGTAAAAAAACGAAATATACAAATGTATTTCTACGTGCAATAGCACGCAATAAAATAAACGCGTAAAATAAACGGGTCCGACATAAAATACACGTTAACATTTAAAAAATAAATCAAGACGCGTAAAATAAATGGCGACAAAAAGGTAATAGATTCGCGAATCGTGTTTAGGGCACATTTCCTAAATCGCGGAATTAAGTAATCGTGGATTCTTGCTGGCCTAATCAGCAAATAAAACTGTTACAGTTTTTAGGATCGGTAGAACTGTTAGGATGGATAGGGCTGTTAGGATCGGTAGAACTGTTAAGATCGGTAGGGTTGTTAGGATTTGTAGGATTGTTAGGATCAATGTAGGACTGTTAGGATGGATAGGGCTGTTAGGATTGATAGGCCTGTTAGGATCGATAGGCCTGTTAGGATCAATAGGGCTACTAGGATCGATAGGACTGTCAGGATTGATAGGGCTATAAAGATCGATAAGGATTGTTAGGATTATTAGACTATGAATTATTAAATTATAGTATTTTATATAGTAAGATAATTACTATATAATATATTATAAAGCTTTCCCTTATTAAAACATAAGATATAATTTAAGAGCGCAAAATTGTATATTATATTATGTAAAATTGTATATTAATTGTACTCTGAAAAAGTTGTACAATCAAGATTGATGTATAAAGTTTGACACCATTCTTGATTTTTTAATAAATATTCATATTGCATATAATGTGAATTACATGTAATGTGGATGTTTAATAATTTGATTGTTGTAAATTACGTTTTATATACGAATTATATTATTAATTATATTAATAATATAATTCGTATATATAAAAATAAATATATAGTAAATATTGTATGTCATTATAAACATTTTATATAATGTTAAGTTCAAATGTAAATGCTATCATTATCTAATAATGCCGATAATTAAGATATTAAATAAAGCTAAATTATATATTAGAACATAAATAATTTCTTTTTTTTTTTTTAATTTACAGTTTATATATATATATATATATATATATATATATATATATATATATATTCGATTTGATAAAATATTGTCATTTATCAATTTAAGCAATAAAAGACATACTTATTTTGGAACATTTTTGTGCAAATTTGCAACTGATATCGACTTATTTGATAGAGATAGCATCATTGTAATTTATATTCTACATCTATACTATGTATATAATCAATATATTGTAATTTATATATTGTAATAATTTATATATATTGTATATATATATAATTACATATTGTAAATTATATTAATTGCACGAAATTGAAAAAAATGCACATAATACATAACACAAAGTTTACAAAATTAATATATATCCAATAAATACTCGTTGTCTTAGACAATGTCTTATCTTAGACATTTTATTTTAAAATTATTCTAGAATTTAATAGTCTGTTTTTGATACGAAAGTTAATAAATACGGAAAATTTTTATTTCTAACTTTCGTAGTTTCAAATATCTTTTTAATTATTATAATGCGTAACATAAAAATGATTAAATAATGTATGTGATTTGATATTAAGCCAACGATGCAATATTAATTTCTCACTCGCGAAATTTAATACTTGCTCTTTCGATAATGCAAAATCGCAATTTGTCAAAATTATTTAGAAGTTCGGGATTTTGTCAATTAAATATATTCGTGAATTTGCGAACTGAAATTAAATATTTGTTAAATAAATGAATAATATTTGTTAAATAAATGTATAATTAATATTACAAACATCGCGTTTTTTTTCGTCTTTTTGGTTTGAGGCGCGATTGCTATCTTATTGTCTTTCGTGTAAATACTAACGCGGTTCGTACTATCAAAGAAATGGTCTTTATTGAAATATAATTTCTCATCGGTTCTTGAACAATTAATCTACAACGAATTCAATGCCTCGTTGAAAATTAGGGGTTTTCGTTGCAGAGCTGGAATTAAACCCAGGTTTTTTTGACAGTTCCTGGAAGCAATGGTTTTAACAATGAGTTAACGACAGATTTTTTTAAAGTCGAATTACGAAATTATAATTAAATAATATACTTTGAATAAAGAATTTTTTCTTCTTTTATTAAATCTTCTTCTGTTATTATTATTCTTAATATTAATATCGGTTTAAAAATTTTTTATCGCTTTGAAAAAGACTTATTATTAGTAGTAAAGCATTGAGCATGGATATAGCTATTATATGAAGATAAATATTAATTTACCAAATAGGTAAATTTAAATTGTAATTTATTTGTTCATTTCTGAATCTTTTTTAACAAAATATATGGTTACGAACGAATATGTTTTATTAATTGATTTTTAATTAACTTTACTTTTGATCTCTTTTAAGAGATCATTTCTAGGTGTTGGACATCCTGCCATTTTAAACCATTAATATTAATTTTTAAGTATAACTTTTGCTTGATATTTTATATAGGAAATTTGTTAGATATTTTACATGCAGGAAATATATGCGCAAAATGTGACACATTTGATAAAGCTTTTCTTTTGTTAATATTATATCAATAATACTATATTAATACACACAAATATACATGAAATGTACAAGTACTAAAAAATTCGAGGCAAGTCGAATGGGTACCCTGATATCAGTAAGATATCGACATATATTAAAATATTATTAAATATATTATAAAAGAATTAATAATTTTTTATTTTACGTCGCGAAATATTTAAATACGAAGTTTTTCAAAATCTTGCTGTTATTGGGTTCGACTCGTCTCGAACAATTGGTACCCGAAAATTATTGTACTCGTACATTTAACAAACGATAAATGCGCATATGTTTCATGATTCTTAAACATACTCGTTTGTAACCATGTACAGTTCCATAAAAATAGTTATATAATAATAGTTTCATTATTTATTAATAAAAAGACATTTCTAAATAATGGAAGAACATTTTTTCGCGTAAATTTCGATCTTGTGAATGAAAGATGGTGATGATAATTGTCATTGATTCATTGAAATGTTAAAATCATTGCTATTGGGAGTGGTCTGGAAAATCTGAGATTCGTTCCATTTTGCAGCAGAACTCTTGACATTTAACGAGTCGTTTAATTTTCCTTCGCGGATCAATCTCGATAGAATTCTACGTAAAACATACGTTAAAAAATAGTCGCTCTCTACATTTAATATTGTTTTTTTACCTGTCGGATATTAACTGACGATCGGGCGAAATTATTTTAATCTTTCGAATTGTTATCATCAGATTATCCGCGAGATATTTTCATCTTATATTTAATTGCAATTATTATTTTTTTACTTGATCGTTGGCTTATACAAAATTTCGCTTATTTTTTCACGTGTCAAACTTTCTTAAAAAATTAAAATGTATCAATATAAATACTTTTCTTTTTGTAATTAAAAGATATAATTGATGATAAGATATAATAATTAATGAAGAAATATAATAGACAATGTAAATGTATTGGCGATTTTTTCATCGCAACTTATTCATATTATGCAATCCTTAATAAGTTTTGTAATGAAAAGTCGATAATTAATAAATATCACGAATAATTTGAATCGTCTGTTTGAAAATCATTTGACTTAATTTGGAATGAATGTTGTGTGCATTTCAGATATTTTCGTGTAATTTTGTATCATAAGATATTTTGTACTAATTTATAAATATTATAATTATATTTATAAATTATATATTGTAATTATATTATATGAATATTATAAATTCTTATCATAAATATATTGTATATGTTGTAAATATTATTATATATTGTAATAATATTTTATAAACTATTTATGTTATACTTTATAGTTCAATTATTGTATATTCTATATTGAATATGAATTATATATTAATTGTATTAAATACATACAATAGTGTATATTGTATATATTTTCAATACTTTATAAGTAAAATAATTTTGTAAAATAAGATATTTTGTATTAATTTATAAATATTATAATTAATATATTATAATTATATTAATATATTATAATTATATGTAATTATATTATATAAGTATATTATATTTTATAAAATATGTGTTACTTTCTACAGTTCAATATTATTATTGTATATTATATATTGTATATTTCCCTTTATTTTATGAAATAATATTATATTTATTATATTTAAATTAAATAATTATAATAAAAATTTTACCTCTTCGATGGTATCTCCACCTTAACGAAGGCATTTGCCGGGTGAAGAGGTTTGAGTACTCTAATGATCCGGAGAGCTATGTCGGCGGTAATGTATTTAGATAGTAAAAATAATCATTTTTATGTCATTTTGCCAGTCAAGACGCGTCAAAATGAGATCAAAATGACTATTTTTGCTATCTAAATAGTTACCGGTAAGGTCACCTATGCCGGACAGGTCGAAGGGGAAGAGTGAGACTAAGAGAGATACTGTAGTTATTTATAATCCCCAAAAACTTACCTTTTTAAAAAAAGGTAAAAAAGGGCGCCAAGTTCATGCATTAATTGTATTCAACTGTCATATTGGCTACAAAAATAGTGATATAAAAAAATTGCGCCAACTAAGAATAAAAATTTGTACAAGGTATAGAAGTATAAGGAAGAAATATAAGGAAGAAAACTTGTACAAGTTAAATAGAAATATTTTAATTGAAAACATTGTTATACAAAATAGTTGCTTTACTTTTTAAAAATAATATTAAAAATTTATTTAAAAATTGGAAACTGAAAATTAATATAAAACAAGAAAGTAAAAAAAATTTTAATTAAAAAAACTTGGCGCTACCAAGGAAAATAGGTACAAAACATCCTTAACTCCGGATTATATTGCACATCGTAATCCCAGCTCGCGGGGTTTCCAATAAACGTTCGTGACACTGCTAGTCATACCCCTTCTTTTAAATTTGTTTGCGATCGTAGCACAACGTAAGATTTTATTGTACGTTCGCGATATTTTCGAGCGATATAAGGAGCTCGTGCTGGGATTAATGCGTCAATAAATTATTTTAAGCGTATTATTTTCGTCCCGTTTACGCTGTCCGTGGTTTTATAATTTGGGAGTTAATTAAATGCATGCAAAGTGGAACAAAACGGACGTTTCAGCATGAGTATATTTATATTTACGCACAGTACATTTTCCATAACATGAGAAGATGCTAATTTACCGCAAATATAGCAAGTGTTTATTTTTTAATTTCTCGAAAAATGTTCAAATTTGAACATTTCATACATTTCATTTAATCAACTCCTCGATGTGTATCTAACATTCTAAATGCCGTCTCAAACATTGACGTCAAAGTCCATCGCGATTCCACGATGCATGCATAACGCAACACTTCGCGGTTGCGTGCATCTCAGCTCTTTTCAGATGCAACAACGTAGCTTAATAATGTTAGCTCGGTTACAAGAATGGGTAAAAATCGGCGGAGTAAATGCCGGATTATATTACATTCAGGATAAAATTCACGAGGGATTAAATTCGGAGGAAGAAAATCGCGCGCGGATCTGCATTTTTTACACATATAATGCATACACGTGCGATACGAGAGAGAGAGAGAGAGAGAGAGAGAGAGAGAGAGAGAATGATGCAGCGGATTTTCATTATCTCCGTTGGCTGCATCGTTTTATCGTAAAATGGATCCTGCGCATATAAGATTTCTTCTTCAAATAATTGTATACGAGCCACAGATTTATATGCGGTCAACTAATGCACCATCGCGAGAAAGGAGGAAAGACAGAGGGAGAGAGAGAGAGATGAGCGCTTTCCGGAATTGCAAGAGCCGATTGCGTAATTCATAATAGTGTGCGATTCATATGACAAGGTAATGGAATGGCGTAACGAACCGGTAATATAACGAGATTAATTCCCCGCCACGTTTGGCTCTAGTCCGGCGAATAGATTTCAGGCATGTCGGTTTTAACTCCGAATTATGATGTATAGTTCGAATGGAAATTCAGCGCGGTTTATTATATAGCGATTATACGCTCTTGTTACAATGATGCACGATGCATATTTCGGGATATCTTACAGCAATTTGGAGCAAGTTGCGTTGGCGAAATCTCTTGATGGACAGCGAGCGAGAAAAGCTGTATATTAAATTCTCTTCTTTCTCTCTCTCTCTCTCGCTCTTTTTCTCTCTTCTCATGAATGAGGTACTTTTGCGAGTAGTGTTATTATCGCAGATATTTCGCACAGCTCGACAACCGGGAGAGAGAGCGCGAACAAAGAGATGTCTTCTCATGCATTTCGCAGATTTAGATGTATGAATACGTGCTCGTTATTTACCTCAAGTTCGCGTTCATTTCTTATAATTCTCCATCAAGTGATTCGAGAAATACGACGCTTTATACAACTCTGTATCTCAAATTATAAAAGAAATATTTATGCATTTAATTTCTTTTTAATTAATATTTTTACCTTTTCAATTTTTATCAACGCTAAATAATTAGTAAAAGATATAAAATAAAAGATATAAAGGTATAATAAAAGATTAGTAAAAGATTAGATAAAAATTATTCGCAAAAAGTTGAGATACAATTTTATACTATGTTATTAAGGATGCTTTGTATGTACAATCCCAGAAAAACGTAGCTGAAAATCAATATTGACGAATATATCCAATTTTAGTGTATTTTAAGTATGAGAAATTGCGTGGAATATTACAATTTGATCTTATTGTTAGCTACAATGCAGAGATGTATTTTTCAATATTTATTGCGTTTTTACTTAAATATTCCGAATTTTGTTAATCGAAATGATTAACTTTTGGCAGAGAATTTCGCCTTCTGACAGATACATGGCTAATTTTATTGAATTATATTTAATATCTTTTTGCCAGTTAGTTCTTATATAATATTATTTGATCAAATATTTCCTCTGTATCTAAAGTATACTTTTGCAAATTTTAAACAAATTCTGAATATTATTTCCATGTGTTTTTTGTCATTTGAATAATTATACGTTTCCCATAAGAACACATGTTAATTCGATGCAAATTAAAATCCTTATAACTTGTGAGCGCTTTAGCGAATCAATTTAAAAATTGTACTGAAGATTCTAAACATATGTAAGGACATTCTGTACAATTTTCATTATTAAATTCTCAATATTTTGAAAATAGGTACGAAACATCCTTAAAGTATCATGAAGCGATGCCATGCTTGCTGTTACTTTCACCGTTCTAATTAGAGAAGTTTGCGGCGAGAGAATAAGCGACAAACATAACGATGGAGATCCACAGTCGCCAATTACAAGTGACGGCCAATTTCGGAGCAAAGCAGCTTGCGACTTGATTGTCGATTGTCGTGTAATCGTAACGATCGACCCGGACACGACTCGATTTTCTTCCACAATACCGATCAAGAGCAACGACTCGACTCGCGTGGCACAAAGTGACGCGAGGAACTCGTTAGACAGCGTTTGTCAGGAGAGAACATTCAATTTGGTTTTGGATGAGAGAGAACTTGATGGACCGTCTGTATAAGCAGGGAGCGGGAGAACTTTTCTTGCGAAAACTTGGCCGACAGACGAAAGAGAAATCGCAAATCCGACTAGCCTTATGAAGCATTCAAACTCTCGTAACTTCCATCTGAATGTTGCTCCTACCGAGAACTCTGTTCTTTAACATTGATTACGTCAACTATTTTTTGTAACTTCGACAATCATTCGTAGCTTAACGTTTCAAATTAAATGTCCAGTTGTGTAACGGAAATCGCACACGCCCAGATGTACAGTTGAGATAGCGAATTTTCTTGGAAAAGCCGAGCTGATGCCGAAGGTTGAGTAGCGCGAACACCGCGAAAATATAGATAGATAAGTGATTCCCAGAGATGGAAGATTAGATTGCCGGCATCACGTAACTCTAGATATCGCGAGAGCTGCAGTTTGCATGCGAAGGAGATGGAATACGTAGGTAGGTAGGTGGTATACAGTATCCCGCGCCGTATCTCGGGGAATGCTATCAATTCAGGGCTGATGATTCGCTTCCGCCCACGCGGCCTCTTAGTCATTCGACGCAGCTGCCGAATAACAAACACGAGAGAGATGCCACGCCGTTAAAAATTCGCTTCCGCTATGCTTGTCGCATACACACACGTCGACGTGTTGCATATTAAGAGCCGGCGTATTTCACTCGTGTCGTGTAATATTCCCTGATCGCAAAATATTTGCGATCGTGGAGCGAAACAGCTTCCGAAAACTAAGCTTCCGTCTGCCGGTGGAAAATTTTACGATGTTGATTTTATTTAAATAATTTATACGCATAATATAAACATGTCCGTGCGTAAATAAAAAGGACAACGAGACGGCTTTAAATTTATTATAATAGGTATTGATATGTACGTTGCTACTCTCTGTCGGTGTTCGCGATAAATTCGTCATCCTTAACGAAGGCGCGGAGGGTCGTTAAATTCCACCCACGTGTCCTCAACTCACTCGCATCGTTAGTCATCCTTACTGGCGTATGTCAGTTAGAAACCATTAGCGGGTATTAATCGCTAAGAACATTTCCAAGAGCGTTCGAGCAGATATGTAACCATCTATGATATACAGAGTGTCCCAAAAGTCTCAGAACGGTTGAATATTTCATAAACTAGGCACTTTAGAAAGAAATGTTTCAAACAAAAGTTGTGTGACTTGAAGGGGGCCATCAGATGGTGGCAATGATTTGATCTTGGATAGTCATTTAAAGATCACGTGAAAGTCACCGTCAATTTCTTAAATGGAACTCTCTATTTTTTATTGCATATTCGTGTAGCTTATCTCGAGAGCTTTCCAAAACACTATAATAAAGTATTTCTTCATTGAGTACTTTTCGAGTTATGAGGCTTGAAATCATTTCTTAATTTTACATAGACCATAAAATATCTAATAAAATATTTATTTTTCGATTATTTTACCTTAATATTTTTATGTACAAAATAATAAGAGGAATCAATTGGTGCAAAGAAAAAAGCATATTGTTTGTAAGAAAAAATATGTAATTTACAATTAACAATTACATATTTTTTTAAAAACAACTATGCGTTTTCTTTACACCAATTGATTCCTCTCATTATTTTGTACATAAAAGTATTAGGGTAAGATAATCAAAAAATGAATATTTTACAAGATATTTTATGGTTTATGTAAAATTAAGAAATGATTTCAAGCCTCATAACTCGGAAAGTATTTAATAAAAACTAACTTAATTGGAGTGTTTTGGAAAGCTCTCGAAGTGAGCTATCAGAATATTTAATAAAAAATAGGGTGTTCCATTTAAGAAATTGATGGTGACTTTCACATTACCTTCAAATGACTCTTCAAGCTCGAATCATTGCCACCATCTGATGGCCCCCTTCAAGCTATACAACTTTTGTTTAAAACATTTCTTTTTAAAGTGCATAGTTTATGAAATATTCGACCGTTCCGGGACTTTTGAGACACCCTGTATAACGTGTCGCAATATCGAGATTGCCCGAAGATAGTCTACTCTTGTTTGAATTCTGAATACGTTGAGAAATTGCGACGAGCCGTTCTATTTACAATGACAATGAATCCGCGATTAAATCGGGTTTACCTGAGTGCGAATATTGATGCGACAACGCGATTCGAAAATAAGTATCGTACACACTCGCATTGTTGACACAAGTGCGCGATTTTCTCTTGCGAAATACGCTGTATTTCGTTTACTCGCGATCTCGTTCATTTTTATTTGCGTGACATAATGTAACTTCCTTGAAGAAAATTTTTTCATTTTTGAATAAACGATAAGTACGTGTAATTATCGCGAAACGAGACAGACTGCGCTGAATAATTAATTATTGACCGACGTCTGCGGGTTACATAACCGAAAACGTATAATGGCATGTTTGCTATTGCAACTTTGCGTGATAAATTCGCTTGAATTTTGTAGAGTATAGTTTGAAGTAATATTAGATGTATTATTTGCAGAGTAAAAAGGCCAGCGAAAAAAATTCTCTGTTGAAATATTTCAAATATATAATTGTAAATTTTTGAATATTTAGAACATATCAAATAAACGTGAAATATTTAAATTTAAATATTGAGATAATTATTAAATAATGAAAATAAATTAATTAATAATATTTTATTAAATAATTATATTATATAATATATTATATATTATTAAATAATAATTAATTATTGAGATAAATATTGAGGTGAATTGTCTCCACGTAAATGAGATGATAACGCGAAAATAATATCGTTCTCTGATCCGTAATAAAGTTGCGCAAATTTTGTACCAAGGTCTCCAGAAATTACACCAAAGTTAGAGAAAACATTTTTAGTTTGCTCGTGTCGGAGGTCATGCGAAGTGCTTTATGTCGCATGAGAATCGAGAAACAAATCTAACATGAGTAAGCTTTCGAGCGTCGTAAAACGATGGCAAGATCCTCGGCGATGTTTGCAAGGTTTCTCCGAGCACAATGCTTTACCACGATAATTACGAAAGACGAAATTTCTTGCGCCGTTACATTAATGAAATCCGAACGAAAAACTGTCAAAAAAAAAGTCTCGCGTCGCCTCAATAAAGAGCTCGTAATTAATGCCGATTAATTAGGATAGAAGTAATAGATGTAATAATTAAAGGTGAATCTATTAACGCGCATCTTAAACGGCGATTTCCACTCAAACTATTGATCAGAGAGAATTTATACGACCTCGGTTTCCGCGAATAACTTTCTCTAAAGGTTCTATTGGAACGAATGAGTGCCCATAGAACATAATAGCAGCAACCTCGCCTCGAGGTAAGAGAAACGAGAGAAAAGAATATATATTCGAAGAGAGGACGTAGATTGGCAAGAGGTGCTCCGAGGTGTTCTTGTCTATACTTTTACGACGCACCTCCGCCGATCTCCGTCCACGATGAAGCGTGCGAACGGAAAACAACGAGTCGTCTGTTCTCAGAAAGTCTGATGTCACGTTTCACCTTCCGCCGGTCTAGCTGAGGTCGATTCTATCCAAGCTGCGCAAAAATACCTGCACAGGTGATGACATAACGATCAGCCGCGCAATTTGTTTCTCACTGAGAATTACGCACGAACTAACGCGATCTCGACGATCGATGATCGAGGAATTCGATTGACGCAACGCGACGAAAACGTCGGCGATTTTTTTCGTCGACCTTTTTCGTTGCCCTCGTCCTCTCCCCCCTGTCCCGGCGATACGTACATGTAATTGTAATGTTCGTTTATAATTAGCGAGCACGCAAAGCATAACCCGACGTGCTTACGTGCATCAGCAAGCCGCGAAAGTCGCAGTTGCCAGCAATTATGCGCTGATTAGACGGTTTCTTTTTTTTTGACCGCATTTTTTTCATTAAGTGGTTTTTATCGTGTTTACGACGTATTTACGTTCAAGATACCGATACGATTAGCGTTACGACCGATTCGCATCTTCTCTGTTTATTTTTTGCCTCATATATCATTTAATCTAGGAAAAGATAACGCGAGTCTACTCAGCTATCATTACTACCTTCGGACTGATATAAATGCGATTAATTAAACGATAACCGTTTCCTCTTTATTTTAAGACTCACGTTGATTTATGCTAAGGAACATTAGAAAGAGATTAGAGCGACCGTAGGTGAACGGTAGTACTTCGAGGGATAGTTTCTCCGCAAAAAGCCGCGTTCGTGACCGAGCACGTGGGACATCCTTAAGGCGAGATGATGTCGGACAACCCCGAGAATCTGGCGATTAGTTCCAGCGCTGGAACAGGTTATCGCCGGTCGAAGAGAGGCCGAGGATGTCGGACCTCGCTTGCTGGAGGTTGCCGTCGCATGACATCATCGTCTCGTGTAGATTCAGCCAGATTCTTGCTCACGGCCGTTCTCGGGACCTCGCGTTATTAAATCCGAGAACGCCAGGAATACGATCATCTCAACATATTAATATTAATAATTTTTATTATTAATTTATATTAATTTATAATAATATATAATAATATAATAATTTATAATATAATAATTTATAATAATTTATTATATAATAATTTATAATAATTTATAATAATTTATAATAATTTATAATAATATAATATAAATTATAATAATATTATAATTTATGTTAATTTATAATAATTTATATTATTCTTCCCTTGATTTTAATTTTTATCTATACGGAAATATCTCACATTGTGCTCGCTGACGACATTTCTGGCTTCAAGATCCCACGATTTATGCGCTCGTTTGTGTCACGATGACTAATCGACGCGAACAAAATGCTCGTGAAGCAATATAATTGATTCCCTCTCTTACACTATTCGGCCGAGAATGAATAATCGCAACTAGATCCCGTGCAACAATGCATCGTGCATACGCGTTCGTCGAACGCGAGCCAAGTCGTGCGCAGTTTTACCTCCCAGGGAATTCTAGACACGCTGGACATCCTGATCACGTTCAACAAACGTGGCTTATCATTCTCTGAGAAGGAATAAATAACACGTGCGTGCGCCAAAGTCTGCGATACGCAGTCGTTTGGCTGGCTGTTCTGCTTGCTCGAGATTCGAGTAATGGAAACCTCAAGATCTTGATCTGCTGATTTTATCTGCTAAATTATTTGCATTAAAATTAACACGATATTTCTTTTAATAAATTCGAGTTTAAATGATAATAAATTAAAGCAATATTACTGTTGAACGAAATGCGATGTCGCAAAATATGTCTCATTATTTTCTCGATCTCCTTAATAGAGGTGCACCTTGAAAAGCACAGCGACCTCAGAACCGAGGGAATGTATATTCACCGCTACGCTAATCGATCTTATTTAATGGCGATTCAGAATCGTGTGAAAGTCGAGGTTACGGGCCAAATAACCCGCAGACTTCCGTTTAGTCCTTGATGGAGAAGAATATTAGAGTCACGCGCGACCCGTCAACTTAAATGCCCGGAGTAGACATGCCTGTCGCGAATTTTATCCGTCTGGGCTGCACGTTTTCAGGGCGCGGTCATTTTTAGCGACGTCCGCCGCATTATCCGTATATTCGCGCAGTTGTTACTTCAATCAAGTCTTCGTTTATCTCAGAAATGTAATTTTGTCGGGCTCTACGAGGGCTTCTCTCAAGGGATAATCGCGCTTAATTGAAAGCGTTACGTCATTTTCCACGGTGATCATTTTTTAGCGCACGTCTCATCGCTGGAATATGCATCCGCGTAATCGTCGAAGAAAAAGGTACGCGAGAAAATCGGATGCATCAGCGATAAATCGCGCGAGGATGAACTCGATTGCGAAAAACTTTATGGCCGACTCATATTCCGGTCGTTTTCAGTAACGAGATAGAACGAGAAATTCCTGACGGGGTGCCCGCAAAGTACGAAAACTTCTCGAAAGATAGGAATCGTGCGTATCTCCGTCGGGGCTCGATAATGGCTCGCGATAAAAAAATATGGGAACAATTAGCATAAACTTTACGAGAGCGATCTCAAGTGAGCGATACCACGAACAAAACAAGCTTTAGTAATTATACGGAGTCTGGGAAATTTTTGTTAGACGCGAGAATCTTTTTATTTCCACATCTCCTTCCTAGCAAATTCATTCAAACTCCATTGTTTAATAAACAGAAATTGCATAATCATGTTATTACTGCCGGACATTATTATCTAATAGAGCAATATGAGTTATCCATTCTAAGAATCTGAATTTTAGCATTTGTCACTTTTTAAGAATAAAGTTAATTAAAAAAAGAAAGAAAGAAATTTATAACTATTGTTGTTTTTTATAACAAGTTATAAATTTCTTTCTTTCTTTTTTAAATCTATATCTTTCTATCTTTTTTTAATCTATATATTTTCTAATCTATTTTTTAATCTACTTTATAATCTATAATTTATAATTTATATAATTTATAACATCTGATGACAAATTTTAAATAATATATCAATCGATATAAATCCAATACAAATATAATTATATGCCATATAAGCTGCAAAAGTTTTATTTTAATTCCGAACGAAATTAATAAATCGTAAGTCGCGCGATAAATAAAATGGCAGAAAGATAAGCAAGAGTTGCAGAGAGAGCGAGCGGAAAAGAGGCTGAGAAAAAAAATGTAAAAATGCCGGAGCCAGTTGGCGAACACGAGTTCGGTGCAGTCGTGTCTATGACGCAAGTGCATCCAGCATCATCTGCTCCCATGCGATTAACCCAACCGGATACGGCATAGACCCCCAGAGGTTAAGAGACATTAATGGGCTAATAGGAACGCTAACGATTCATTAGCCGGTACATCAATGTTGGCTAGCTTTCCGCGACAGTTCACGTGAACTGCAACGTGTCAACATCCCGAGGTCGAGGACCTCGTCTTCTATTTTCGGACGCGCTGGATAAAAGGGTGCGGAGGTGGACGGCAATAAATTGCAATTATAATTGCTTCCTGTAATTATAATAAGAAAATTATGTAATTTTTCGCGAAAATCAATCATCGAAATGCATTTTCGATTCGATTATCTAACAATTTATTCGAAATATATCTTTCATTATCGCGCGATTCTTCACGGCCGACCAGCGACTTATTCGTGAAAAAAAAGCTTTAAATGCCACACGTTGTGCCTGCGTACATTAACGGCATGATATTTATCAAGAGATGCGCGTTTCTTGCTCGCTTACAACCGGTCGGGCCACAAATTGCAGATCCAACCTTGTTCAAGCCTTCTCGCTCGGTCTTCCTGTTTCAGCGAAAGAGGTTTCAGGGTCTTGACACTTGACACGTTACCTAAAAGAAACGTGAGGGAAGGGAAATTCTCGTCGCGACAGGCGACCAAAAAAAAGATGCCTTGTCGTCGAATGACAAGGCGTTGCTTTGTCATGCATTTCCGTTAAATTTGTATGAACATTATAGGTTCTTTAATAAGGCGCATACATATTTTTCGCGCGTGACTTGCCTGCGTTTTACGCCGTCGTTATCTTATAAAAGTTTGCAAACGTCTACCTGTTATTCGAGCGTTTTCTAGATATGTCACGTTTAACCTTCGTTGTCCGGTTTCTATTTCTATTTCTATTATACTTTAGAACATTGGGATAAATTTCGAAAAAGATCATTCGTTAACATTAACATCGGTCCTTGACATTTACTGAGAAAATATATTCGCCGATTTCAAAGAGCTCTTTAACCAGGATTACATCAGCAAATGATGAATATCCTTATATAAGCACAAGTGATTCGAATGACTAATATAATTATTCGTTATATAAATTTGAACAGAAATTAATAACATTGAATTGCAACATTTCCGTAAAAACTAGGATATGTCATAAAACGTAGAAATGATATGTAAAGTGTCTATTTTTTTTTTAGAAAGTACTGCTGTAATTTCCGATGGGCGTATTTATTTTTATCAATTATGTCGTTACGAGCCATATCGCTCCTCGGCTTATCGATACACTTTGGATTTTGACATCGTATCGACATACTTCGAATTCTCGTCACGTTGTTATCTTTTGTTCACCATATACGACGCACAAATGTTTGATACGTTGAATGACATAAACGCGCAACTTTGCGATGTCCGCGAGCGGAAAAAAAATAGCCGCGATGAATTAATATTCGAAAACTGATAATGCGCAGAAAGATAAAAAGTGCGTGATAAAAAGCTCGTAAAAAAATTTTATTACACTGCATAGTTATTTCTTGAATGTGTTGCCGCCAATTACTTTGCAAAACGAGGAAAAGATGATATCTCTTATTTTCGTGCACGTCCGTCGTCGCGATTTATTTGACGTTTCGTTGGCCATTTTTGCGAAATTGCACATGCTCGATGCAAGCAAGATTCAACGAAATAATATATGCGGTTATACATCTAGTCTTATCTGAATAAAATTCCCATATTGTAAAGAGAAATTGCGCGAAATTTTCCGGATATTTTGCATGTTAATTTATACATATATTTATTATATATATAAATAATTTAAATTACGTAAAAAGAGAGTAATGATTTTTATATAAAATGACGTTTTATATTTTACATATGTGCAGTTAAAAAAACCGCAGTGGAATCAATATTCTCGGTCAGCTCGTTAATTTTGGGCACTTTAATTCTCGTTTCCATCCGACACGATGATCGAATGTTTATTGTGGAAAGCCTCGTTACAAAAGCGCGCTTATTCGAGGGAAACAACGGTGACTTAATTATTCCAGTATTGTTATATGTGACAATTTTTTTTTCGTTCCCTGCGTTTGACGAATTCCGGTCACCCGCTCAAAAGCGACAACGGGCTACCATTCGGGATCTGCGAAAAAGTCGTCTCTTTAAAGTTTAGGAAAGTAGAACTCGACAGAGATCTCTTGGAGGGAAAAAATGGGGAAAAAAAACGATGTGTCTTTCTGCCATTAGGACAGTGAAACTAGACTATCCATGCTATTGTGCTACGAGATAAAATGTGACAAAGTCGAGAGCTTTTAGCGAGATTTACAAGAAATTTGATGTTTTATATTAGCTTTTCTCTCTCTAATTATAATGAAACGTAATGAAAAAAAAAATGTGTATACGGAAAATAGTTTAAAATCTGACATGAAACGAAAAATTCAGTTCACATAATAATAAACTACATATTTCTCCAAATATTATAATTTATGTACACAGAAAAAAAATAAGTGTCAAATCAAAACTTATATACTTAAACTAACGCGTTCATTGTTTCGTATATACGCAACAATTTATAATCTTCTTAGAAGAATTTAATAATTTTAAGTTTCAACAATATTATAGGCTTATTTTGATATTGTAATTGTCACCTCAAGAATATATAATTATTTGATTCTACTTTAAGAAAATTATAATCTTTGATTTAAAAATGTTATTTTCTATTTAACATGGTTTCTTTTTCATTCAAGAAAATTAAATCTTAAGAATCATAAGAATATATTTTTCTTGATTGAATTATACAAAATGGCTTCATTCAAGCAATATTTTTCTTTAATTAACGCAATATAATCTCATTTCAAGATTTCCATGTTAAAACTAAAATATACTTTCTACTAAAAAATATACTTTCTACTAAAATATACTTTCAAAATAAGAATGTCCTTTTTTTCTGTGTACGATTAAAAATTCTTTGCGTTTTTCTCTAACATTATATTTACTTGAAGAAATAATCCGAGATATTTGCCACTCGCAAATAACGGATCGAAGAAGCAAAGTGCTACATTCGCTACAAGTGAAACAGCATCGCTGGCTACTTTTTGCGTGCGCATAATTGTCACTGTCTTGAATCACGCGTGATCGGAGCATCGCTTGGTCGAGCGAATTCCCGTGACAGATCTAATATCCCGAATTTCACCTGCCGAGATAAGAATGTGGAGCAGCACGTTGCCGAGAGGTGGGAGTAAACCTGTTTTCGTCAACGGCAGAGAGGGGAAAAGAACGTCTGTCTATCGTAGCGTAGAATGTAAGGAAAAGAAAAGAAATCCGTAGAAGACAGCCAGGGTGAGAGGACGAGGGGAAGTCGGGACAACCAGGATCGTGGATCCGTCCTGTCACGATTGAAAAATGCGAGGAACGTCGAGAGCGATATCCCGCAGCGGTGACGTTGATCACCTAAACTAGGACGAGGGAAACTACCGTAGGTGCTGTCGTTCGCGTACTCCAACTCCTTATAGTGATAACTATACAGTACGTTGCGAGAGGGATGGCGATTGCCGGGCCTTTTTGCAATTTCGTTACCGTTAGACGATCGTTTCGTTTTATGGCGAGTCGATACCGGCTTTTCGCGTGATTGCCACGAAAAATCGCCTAAAATGGCGCTTGTCCCACTTTGCTAAAAAATGTATCTTGCGATTAGATTGAGATTAATACTCGTTTGAAGATTAATCGATTAATGAATAATGTTTGCTTTTTCTCGTGAAATTTTCTTGTGACTTGCTAGAGTCGACAAACTGACTTGCCTAACTTGAAACGAGATTCGTTTCTTTTACAGAAAGTACTCATATATATATATGATTCTGCCAGTGCGTAAACTTGGAGAAGGTAAACTTTGCTAATCAGTCTCCAACTTACCCCGCTTGGAGCAACCAGCTCTATGATTAGAACTGCTTATCTTCAAACGGGGGATTAGGGCTAATATAAGGATAATATATCCTGAATAATGATAGTCGTTTTAAGCCTTTGAGATAGAAATCGGTCTTCCAAATGTTATTTCCTTCAATAACAGATTTCGCATCGCAATTTTGCTACGCTATCCGTGTAATTTCTCGTCGTTATTTCGTTAAACAAGCGGTCGTTCTCCTCGTCAACCTTACTTGCAGCTGATCGAAATTGCTCGACTCGTCTGAAACCGGAATCGATATTCGTTAATTTCATTCATCGGACCGCGCGCGAATCCACCGCGAGACACCGTCTCGGGAACCGGTTTAATTTCGCGCCGGTTAATCACACGCGATGCGCATAACATGTCCCGGCTTGGCTCTGGCGATTATTCTCCGACGATCTCGCGGAGAAGGCGGTGTAGATCACGTTTGAGGAGGAGACCAAGAGAAATTCCGGGAGAGAAATGCATTCGTATCTCTACGCGTCTCGACCTCTTTCGTGTCTCTCTCCCAAATGTTCGAGAATACAAACGAGCGGCGTAAAATAGACTGCTTTCGAATGCAAATGAAAGAGCGCATTTTTAAAGATGCGACATAGTAATGGAATTTCTCTAACACATACGAAATTTGAGGAGTGAGATTCGAGGGGGGAGATCTATTAATTAATTTTGTAGGATAATAGACTTCACGATTTAATTATCTGTCATTTGAATAATACATTTTCGTTAAATTCCCAGCATTCATTGTAATGCGGATTTTAATATTATTTTCCTTCCAATAATGATGGAGCGATGCCTGCGAGCTATATAAAGCGTTCCAATTAATTGAAAGCCGTAATGCAGTATTGTGTGATGTAATTGAATTCTATTCTCCATTAAAAGATAATGAAAATAGATGTATCGAAAAAGAATCAAAAGCGACGTCCGCTGTCGAAGTTGAAACGACAGTTGAAAGCAATTGCGAACGCATTCTTCGATATACCGTGCTATTGCGTGCGATGCTGTTTCCAATAATTGCAAACGTGCGGCAAGAGAGAGAGAGAGAGAGAGAGAGAGAGAGAGAACGTTCAATAACTCGTATCGACGACGAAGCTCCGCGAAATGAAGATCGCGCTTTATTACAAGGATTCGAAAAAATGGCGAAAAGCGTAAATCGAGAATTGAAATTCCTCGAATATAAATCAGCCCGATTCGTTGAGTACATATAAATGGGACACAAGATGGTAATTTTTAAAATTATAAGAAAAAAATGTATATTTAATTATATTATAATTAATTATTACATTCAATTATTACAATAATTATTATTATTTTATTATTTTTATTCCTGTTATTATAAATAATAATAATTATTGAATTATTATAGATAAAAATTGTCGAATATTCTTTTGACAATTATATCGTGAGATGTTTCTAAGATATCATTATTTTATCATTATAAACTTTCTGATCGTGTATCACCTCGTTTAATTTATTATTTCTATTACTATAATTATAAATAATAATTCTTATTGAATAATCATTATAGATAAAATTTGTTGAATATTCTTTTGACAATTATATCTTTCTACGATATAATTATTTGATCATCATAAACTTTCTGATCGTGCGTTCTCTCGTTTCTTCAAGGATATCGATAACTCCTTTCACTGTATAATACTTTTAATCGACGCGTCTAGGCACGACGAAGGCGACTAATAATCACCGACTTGATTGATGCGCATCAAAAGTTGGCGCTCTCAATCGATATCGATTGATAACTTTCGCGCTTAATTACAAATCCCTTCTCCCGGCCCATCTAATTACGATCGAAGACGCCAGCAGCTCGAAGTCGACCTGTCCCGGGACTTGTGCGCGCACCGTCGTCACATCTATCGATTTCTCGAGGGAAACCAGCGGACCGGAAGTGGACTCTCCCGTGCGCGCTGAAGGAGATGCACGCGATAATTAATGAAATTGCTTCTCTGACGGTGATTTATTTTCGTTTCGCGGATTCGCACCCTCGCGCCTTACGTTTATTATCAACGGGACGAGCGAAAAGCGAAGTCCGGTTCTTCTGGACCGTCCTGCTCATATTTTAAAAATCGTCGATACGATAACCAAGTTTAACAGGTTCATTTCGAGAGGTTCGTTTCACAAGCCATCGGAGCGTGAGGGTCTCGTTTGTCGATCATTCTTTCTCGAGGGTACAACGATTTCAAGAGTAAAGAGAGGACTCTGCTTTAACCCAACGATGCACACTCGACAGATCGGTTTCCTGAAAAGAAAGAAAAAAAAGGCAAATAGCCAAGCGGTTTCTCGCGCGGTTGGCAATTGAGAGAAAGGCGAGCCTTCCCTCCCCCTCCCGCGTCGTGCATAAATAATCTTCATTTCGGCGATCACTCAGAAAAGTCGGTCGTAACCTCGCGGGTCGATCGATCGCGGTTTTCATAGTCTCTCCCGACGATCGTTATTATATCGCACACGTATCCGACGAAGGATCCTTCTTCGTTCCCTTCCAACCCGCTCTCGAGTGCCGGAAGGCAAAAGGACCACGACGCGAGATGAGAGTGGGAATCGTGGAGAGGTGAAGGGAGGAGGACGAAGAGGAGAGAAGAAGAGATCGGTCAACGAACCAACTGACCATACACCGGCCCTGCCACGAGGTACTCCGCCTCCAGCCCTCCCCTCCGTTTTGCTTCTCGATGAATTTTTGCATACCGGTCGCGGCACCTGAATTTAAAGCGTCCATCGGATGGGATGGTGCTCGCCTCGGCACGCATTTCTCTCGCTCCTCTCTTCTCGATGAAGAAAACGCCGATACGCGATCGAGTGTCCGCGCGATCAAGTGATTTCTCGTAATTTTTTAAATATTCTTTAAATATTATTATTTTTTAAATATTATTATAATGTATTTAAATAATATATTTAAATATTATTTATAATATATATTTATAATATATATTTAAATAATATATTTAAATATTTATAATATATATTTAAATAATATATTTAAATATTTATAATACATATTTAAATAATATTTTAAATAATATTTATATTTTTTTAATTTTTGATGGAATATTAACGCGCTATTATGTATAGAGCACAGGATTGGCATCAATCATTCGTACATCTTGGGGAAAGAAATTGAATCCGCATTGCCCGTTCACGAAGATATACCTTCGCCGGTCGACGATGACTAGACTTGTTGCTGAATAATCATTGGGCGCAATGAAATAAGCGAGGGAGGCTGCGATTTCACTCGCGCAGATTAACGTCGTACTTTTATAATTGATTAATTGACTAATCGGCTCGCCACTCACCGCGAGAGAGCCGGTCGACGTCTCACTGGCTGTGTAGCCTTCGCACGAGAATTTATCGTCGCCGCAGCTAAACTGGATTGATAATAATTTACTTTGCAGTGTTGATGGCGATAAATATGTGCAAACTCGGTTTTCTCGTCGCGTTTACTAGTTTATCTCATTCATCTCGACGAGAAACCTTCCTGTTTCTAACTTTTGGTTTATTTTCCTTCTTGCTTCACTGGTATCTTCCATTATTCTTTTCCTGTTCCCTTTTCAAGCTACAGATATGTCAGAGAAATCTCGTATTTATTTCCAAGTTTTCGCAAAATACTCTTTTGCTCTTCTTTCTTTTTGCACGCTTGCATTATTTACGCTCGTCCTTTTTTTTAATTATAATTAGCGTTCATTTATAAATAGCATAAACGTTTTATTAAATCCCATTATTTTCTATCTCGTAAGCTTTTAAAAGAGTTTGCGAAATTCCCGACGCTTGAAATAAGCTGTTGGTGAAGTTTATTTGAAATCAGAAAGTTAAGTCATTTAAATCAATTACACGCGCCGTATCAAAGTGCTTTGCGAGGGCACAGCTAACATCGAGAATCGGGAATCAATGAGATTCCATCGGGGCGAACTTTCCGGCCCGATTTCGCGCGAGAGTACGATTGTCTCGCGAGTTTCGACCGCGAAAGCTCGAGAGGAAATCCGGATTACGGAATGGCTCGCTCGTCGTATCTCAAACAAAGTTCCAGATCCGCGATTTCTCCGACCGCGAGAACTGCAAAGGCTACTGTGGGTGCACGCATGATTGCACGCGAGAGATAATCGTGTGCGAGCCACAAATGATCGCGAGTAGTCGCCCCTTGACACAAGGTTCTCGGCAGGGAACTCGTTCCTTTTTTTTTTCTTATAATAATCAGACGGGGGAGACGTAATCACGGCGAGATCTCGGACTTTCTCGAATAGCCGCGTATCAATTTTCCCCTGGCACGAGAGTCTATATCCATCAGCGAAGCAACGACGAAAAGAATCGCGATTAGCGATTTCCACGCGTGCGCCTCTAACGACTTTCTACGTGATTTCGACCCTCGAATCGTGCATCAGTCACGTTGGCGGCTCGGCTTAATTGACCCCTAACGAGACGGTCTTTCGATATTTTCCCCCTTGTTGACGAGCGGATGGATGTAATGCAGCGAAATCGGGTAAAAGCGGAATAATGAACGGTGATGGGCGCGCGTGCGGCTTGAAAATACGCGACGAGTCGTCGCGACGCCCGGTCAAAGATCGCCGGGTCGTTAATGGAACCTCCTCTCTCGCAATCTATGCAATGCAGTCCTCAGGATTGGCTACTTACCGCCGAGTTTCCTCTTCTTCGATTATGTAGTCGGATTTAATCTCGACGCGAGCCGACATCGACCCAGTCTGACGTTGCTCTTTGGTCACGTATGAGAAGCTGAATCGAAATCTCTTCTCATCTCTACTTTCGATCTCAACTAATCTAATACTTATTTCGATATTTCAAGCAATCAAACCGTGTTTCTCTTCAAAACTATTCTATAATTTTGTGCCGAAATCTTTTCTTCAAGTAAGAAACTCATTATTGCTTATTTAAGGCACAAAATAATAAAAGACGTAATTAAAAACGATCACACTGGCAAATTTTATTAAAGTGAAGAATCATGACATTTTGGTCCTTTTCGAGTGAATTACAAAAAATTATTTCCAGTATTACACAAAAAAATAAATTACATTGATTTTGAAATAAAAAATGAGCGACAAGTTATATACATACAATAATTTAGTTAACTATTCTATCGTGAGAAATAAGGAAATCACTTCGTCAAGATTATCATGTCAACGTCTCCATCAACACACAGATAAAGACTAGACAACCTTTATGAGTCATAAATATTGTTAAATTTTCAGTATCCTTTATGAGTCATAAATATTGTTAAATTTTCAGTAAGTTGATCGTGTTGTCAAACTTTTTTATAAAAACATTTCGACGATTTCTCTCTTTCTCACGTGTTTCTCATTATGTAAAATAACCGGTAATGACCAATCGAAGTCATGATTAAATTCAACTTTATGTTTGCTGATAACAGAAAAATTACTTTCGTGCACTTTTATGTTGTTGCGATGTTCCTTTACACGAGTGCTTACATGTCTTTTTGTTTGGCCAATATATGACTTGTTACAATTTTTGCAGTCTAATTTGTAAACGACTTCCGTCATGTTATTAGTAGGCAGCCTATCTTTACTACGTTTAATTAATGCGTTGAGTTTTTTAGGCACATTGTAAACGACATTAAGACCTA
Organism: Camponotus floridanus; assembly: GCF_003227725.1. Taxonomy (NCBI): domain Eukaryota; kingdom Metazoa; phylum Arthropoda; class Insecta; order Hymenoptera; family Formicidae; genus Camponotus; species Camponotus floridanus. Next base: position 597,761 of record NW_020229414.1, read on the forward strand.
CATTTTTAAAAACGCGACTAATTTCACTACTCAAGCCCTCCACAAACGGCAAGGAAATGTACGAAGGTATAACTACATTGTCAGATTCATTGTCCATATTCGTCCATGTACAAAATAATAAGACTTAATTCCTATGTAAATTAAATCGAAATCGAAATCTTCTAGAATTTAGAAAAAAAATTGAGATTTAAAATATAAACAAAAGGATTTAGAAACGTATGTATCTGATGGTGAAAATTATAATAACGCCTGCGCGCGTCGATTATCTGATCAGCTGGCATTATTCCGAGGAGTCGATTGTCCCGCAGTTAGAGGCGCACAATGGTATTCATCGATTTTTAATCTGTACTCCATGAATCCACACGGTGCGAAGATCGACGGGGGATTATTTAACCTTTAAATACGTGGCCGAGATTTCTACTTCCTACTTAAATGTTAGCCGATTACCAGTCACTTGTGCAGCCGCACATTTAACAATACGGATGCATCGATCGACGCAGAAGACGCGCGCCTCGTAACAAATCGATTAATTTAATTCTGCGCGGATTATTACTACACTGATGGGCTTGAACACGCGATTCGGTCACCAATGATAATCGAGAAGGAGGACGAACGCGTTAATAACGATCAGACGCTCAAATCAGTGGATTCTCTACGCTTTCTAGATTTGAATGATTCGAGATAATTATGATATATGGATAGAAAAGAATGAAAGAAAAGAGCGGAAATATATCGAAGATCAAAGAGAGGGAGAGAGACAGAGAAATCGATCGACAAACGTCCAAACGTCTGGCAGTCGAGCATCGATAACCGATGATAGAAGGAAAAACGTTTACTTTATGTCGGGTTGAACGTTAGCTCGTTATCTCCTCGATACTCAGTGCTCTATGACGGCACCCTATCGCCTTGTGGCAATGAAATATATCAGTATCTACCGATATCGACACGCACCGGTTACCATGCGCACAAGTTTGCTGGATTTACGTCCGTCTCATCGATATTCGAATTTATGGTAAAGGTTAACGCGTGTCGTAAAACGTGGAAAAGAAAGTGCATTCCTACCAGTAAAATTCAACGAGTCACCTTGTTAATGTTGATTTTCTTACGTTCTTTCTTCTTATTTTTTAATTATTCTTTCCTGTTTAATTATTCTTTACTTCGACGCCGCTTGACGTGTCACGTAATTTTTTAAAGAAAAATTGAAATGAGACCTATGGACTTTGGTAGATAAAAAGATCGCGTAAGACCCGGCTGTAGTATAAACAAATTATAAGCTCCGACACGTATTTTGCGGTAATCAAAATTGCAAATGACTGTAATGATGCTTCGCAATCAGCGGCCAGAGTTATGAGGCAATGTTTTTTGTTAGATATAAGACCGTCTTTTTGCGTCGTACGTCAAGTGGCAATTACGTAATGAGGAACGTTATCGTGCAAAAGAGATCCTCGAAATGCGAGGAGAAGAGCACTAGAGAAAACCACATTAGGCGAGCAATTATGTCTCGCTTTCCTTCCTTGCAAATTTCTAATTTTATTTCCGTAATTTTGTCCTCTATTTATCTCGAAAAGAATCAAAAATTAAAAAATTGTATGACACTGGTCAACACTCAAATTTTTTCCTGACATTTAATATGTATTATAAGTTATCTAAGGCACTGATTACGAAAAAAATACTAGTTTAGTTGTATCAGCTCTACTTTTTTTTATTTATAAGATATTACAGTTAACAAATTCTGAAATAGGTTTTCGATATTTTTGAAAGATGTACTCGCCACAAATATAACAAAAATTATCAGGATTATGTAAGCTACGTCTCCGAGTCGAAGACATATCGAAAGTTAAAAAAATAATAATTTTGAGTCGAGTAAAACTCAAAAAAACTGCACGTGATGTCTAAAAATATTAAAAAACAAGAGCTGCTAAAAAAACTACTGTCGTACTCGAAATCAGCACACTTAAATAAGCCCAAAACTGCAAAATTATAAGAGGAAAAAGTTAAAATTATATTTTTTGTTGACCAGTGTAATCCATAAAGAAAATCTCGTCTCCTTAATTTGCACATTCGTCTCTCCGAGTTGCTCTGGAGCTGCTAATCTTAGATTACACAAGATGCAGATGCATCGACAACTCGAGACGGCTGCGAAGCACGAGAGTGAAATAAAGTTGCGGTGATTTTAAAGTCGATGTCGGGCCGTGCAACATCTTATCTCGTGCGGGAAGTAATCTTTTAATTTTACGGTATTCTTGAATTGCCACATCCGCGTTATCTTATCATTCCTCGAGCTGGAATTGTAGTTGATTTTACGATCATCTTTATTATCCGGCATTCGGCAACACGAAAGCTCGAGTCATAGATATAATAAACGTTGTCAATGTTAGTTTAGAACGTATTGTCCCAAGTTTCCCCTTCTACATTTCTGCATCAAGTATGATGTCATGATTTCTTAATGGTTTCGATAAACGTTGCCGCGCCCATGTTTGCCATTTTGTGCACCGTATTTCAACTGTGTGCACAAGGTACACGTGCGCGTTTTAGCACCAAACAGCGATTGTGTATTATACGTTTGGAAAATGATTACAATTTTCGCGTACGAAGCAAAATCAAGCCAGAGAAAAATGAAATTTGAATGAATGAATGAAATTATGCGAGTGAATAAAATTATTCAAATTCGCCGTAAAACATGCATGGATTACATCGCAAAGTTACGTTTATTTCCCTCCGGGAGACCGATATTTTATTCCCGATTTTGAATAAAATGCGTTAATTACAGGAAGGATCGTGAGCTCATGCACAATTACTACCATCTACCTGAGTCAGGAAACCTGCCCGTGATTGATGAATAAAGTTACCGTTAATTAGTATCAGTAGGATAACGTATTAATGAGCAAAGTATACCGTTACACATAGTAATGGGAACCGACATACAATTCTGCTTTCCTCGTGATGGGAAAAGTGTAGTTGTAAAGAGACATCAAAGGTATCGCGATGTGCGGTGTGATAGCTCTCATTCTACGATTACTTTCTCATGATTCGATTAATCTCGTCACGTCACGTTATAGACTGTTCGTCTATATTTCATATGATACTCTGATAGATGCAATCGTTTGCACAGAAATAATGAAAGTATGCAAATAGCATGCATCTCTCGCGCGAAACATTAATCTTTAAAATGGAGTAAAATGACGCTTTTCTCAGATATACAGGGTGTCTCAAATCTCAATGAATCTTTCAAAGACAGATTCCTGGGATCATTCGGAGATTTTCCTCAGCGAAAATGTCAATAAAAGTCATCATTTTTTTACATGTTCCCGATTTTAAACTCTATTTAAAATTAATCGAAGAATGTGATTTTGTTAATATTTTATTTCTAGAAAGCTTAGTTTACGAAAAACCCCTTATTTCCAATCACTTATTATTCGAAAATTATTAGTGTCTCGACATTTTCGTTGAGAAAAAATCATCTTCAGATGATCCCAGGAATCTTTGAAAGATTCATTATGAGTTTTGAAACACCCTGTATAAATACATTGAGAAAAAATCTGGTTGCATTAATTAGAATTAATTATTTTAAATTCAGTTTGTTGAATTATTTTAAATTCAGTTTGTTAGAAATTAAACTGACAAAACAGTGATGCAAAAAGAGGATGCAGCTCAAAGACACACAATCAGAGAGCTAGCGTCCTCTTTCTGGCACTACTGCTCGTAAGAGAAAAAAAATATACTTTGGATTTAATGTTAATACTAGTTCTTTATATACATTTTATGGCAAATATTGAATACGAATTAAAATAAGATTAATTTTTTGGCTCGCCGCTTAATGGCAAGCAAAGAAATTAATGTAACAAGAAATTTTTTAGATCCAACCAGAAAATACTAATAAAAAATCCTTATAATAAAATCCATTAAATGTTTTAATTATAAAAAAATCGAGTTTTATCTTGATAACTAGAAATTCTTCTTTGATTTAACCGAAATCATATACGCCTTGTTGATACAATCAAACGATTTTTCTCAGTGTACTATTTAGCAAAGTACTCTCTCTTTCTTTTAGCAACAATTTTTATCTTCGGGATTTACACCTTGCCTTACGTTCTCTTTCCTCCGTCTGGACTTTCCTCTCCATCTCGACTCGATGGCGGTCATAAAGTACCGTCTCGAAACGCGATTCCCGACCGAGCAAGATGGAATTGCGAATTCCGCGTCGACGCACGCGTGTGCGTAACGAACGTATGTGTGCGTAGCGAATCGCGTGCTCGCGCCGCGTGTGCGTGACACGGTGATCTAATTTCCATGTGTGTCGAAGGCAGGTACACACGGCTTATCGGTAACGCGATTTCGCGCTTCGTTTAATCTCTCTTTCTCTCTCGTCTCGCTCGCCTTGTCCTTTCCTTTTTCCTCTCGCAATCTCGATTTTTCGCGCTTCTGCACGCGATCGACATCGTCGTGACTTATGCTCTAGATCTCTCGCGGAAGCTGCAGCGGATACCACCGGATTCGATCGAGCGCAATAAATTCGCCTCGCGGGGAAAAAGCACGGCACTTCCGATCGTTATCGCGACGATGCAACGATAACGGATGCGATCCGTGTCGAACGACACGGGGGACAAAGCCTGTAAAACGCAGAGATCCCGACTGCGAGTTTTTATTTTGCAAGTGAAATGTGCGCGGTGAAACAAACTCTCGCGTAGCGATTTCGGCGCTTCTCCATTTCGTTAGTCCCCGGTTGTCAACGCGAAACCCACGTATGTCGGCGATAAAAGCGGACGTAGAAACGCGAGTAGTTTTACTCTTTTAAAAAGTCGATTCTCGAGGCAGGATTCTCTAGATTTATTTCGAGGAGGATTTTCGAGCGCGCGTCATCTCGCGAAGAAAGATGACCTGGAAACAAATCTAGAATCTTATAATAAACGTACAACGTCTCGCGAAACGAGGGCGCGATTTCGTTCTCCCGTGAGAATCACGCGAGCGAATTAATTACTATCGCGACGAATCACGCATTTCGATTGCGCGAGTATTCGCGGATAATCGTGATAAGGAGACACGCCAGCACGTACGCGGGTTCGCACAGGCATGGGAATAAATATTGCAACACACGCTACTCTTTTTTTCTCGTCCCTCTTTCTCTCCTGCCCCTAAAACTGCTCTCTTCCGTCCGGCGATTTCTCGCTTTACGGCCGCAACGCGAGCTCGCGGTTTCTCTCATAACGTTGTAATTGCACCGCGAATTGGCCTAACGATTCAGCCGCGATCGATCGATCTCTCTCTTTCGCTTATACAAGCCGCCCGTTCATTTTTCCGTTCGGTTTAGCGAGATCGTTCGGCGGTGTCCATACGCGAACAGCATTTTCCTCCGGTTTAATCGTGGCACGAGACTTGCGAAACGCTCGCGGAAAGATTTACGGATAGAAAAACGAACGATTTCAGCCTCTCGTAAAGTTGAAACAGAGCGGAGGTGCAATTAATGGACTTTTGCGGCGCGCGCGATCGTGTTTGTTACGCTTGCTCCGAACGTGCTCGTCACTTTTAACCGGATTAAATGGAGTATTTGTCAAGCGCCGCGAAAACCGCGTATCACGTGGCGAGTTTTTTGCGAGTAAATATTATTCTAGTATCTTGGCGCGTGTACACAAGCGATAATGAAATTTAAACAGCTGATAGAATTTGTTAGAAAGCGACTGCACGCATATTTATGCGCATCTGTAAAATTGAGAGACACGAGGGGAAAATGAAGAAAGAAATCATTTCCAAAATCTGTCTCGCATCCGCGTGGAAATGTGTTCCGCGGAAAACTTTCCTTCAGATTTCGCACACGAGTCTCTGGATCCCGTCCGCAGGATATCCGTTTTCCTCACGTGAGCACCGTGAGAGACCGACGACAACGTCGTCGACGCGGAAACAACGGAGGAAAGCGGGGCAATCGCGAAAGACCAGCGATACCAAATCCGGTTTCCGTTCCTTCCGTGCCTTTAAAACCGCGTGATTTTCGCACTCACAATATATGTCCGCGCTTGTACCCGGTCGTCTGTGTAATGTAAGAAATTGCTTCCTAGTCGTCGAGGCAATGATCTTGACTCGGGAGTTCAACGTTCCTCGTGAGGCGAAAGTTTCTTTACGGCGGCCCTTTGACGATATATGCTCATTTGCGCGTTAATAATTACCGTCCAAGCAAGCAATTGCAATTTAAAATTAGACAGAACAGACTATCGGTGTTTGTAATTAAGAAATTGGAGCATCTCGATGATAAAATTTGGAAATAACTCGAACCGAAATCTTTCTTCCACTTTTGATCTATTTCAAGTACAGTTATTTTTTCTTTAAAGTATTTAATTCATTGTTTTTTAAAAAGACCCTTTCTTCAATCTTTATGTGAGAAACTCGTTTAGTGCTTATTTAAGGTACAAAGTAAGAATTTAATTCTTATAAATGAAATCTATCGAAATCTTCTAAAATGTGAAAAATATGAGATTGGAAATAGAGTTCAATTCTTATAAATTAAGTCCATGAAAATTGTTATAAACGTGAGAAAATTGAAGTCGCAAAAGGAAGAAAAATTTCGACTCGGGAAATGCAGTTTATGCTAACGAGACATCACGTCAAGATTCTTAATGCATAAAATTCGCCTCGCTGTCAAAATTGTACGTCTCATAATTTGAAAAACTTTCGATCCTTCATCATCTTATCTGGAAGCGCGCATATGAATGAACAAAAACTGCACTTAAGTTGCGCGAGCTAATTAGCTCTCAAGAGGGACCGATAGCGGTTCTCAATCTCGCGCGAACTTTCCTTATGATAAGAATGCCATGAAGCGCGGAGAATGAAAGAAGAGCGTAGTCGGTGTGCATCTACGATGTGCACACCTGTATGCATCCGGTGTCTTCACGCCGGCGCCGGCGTGGGTCGTCAATTCCCCGTTAAGCCACGCTTCGTTATCCTCGTTAGCGGAAAGTACCGCGCGCGCGAGGGTGAATGCGGATTTCGCATCTCTAACGAGCCCAGCGGACCGGATACCTTCGATTCCACGACGCTCCGGTTCGTTCTCTGCAAGCTCACTCTCTGAAACTGTTTCTTTTTTTTTTTAATTAGTTCCACTACCAGATTAATTTTCGGGCGGGAACGCGGCGCGCCAGCCAACTCGCCGAAATCTCCCTACGAGTCGATAAAACGACGAGATAAAAAAATGCCATTATTAAAGAAAAGAAAAGATAAGAATGAGACAAAGAATGCCACTATTAAGAAAAAAGAAAAAGAAAATACATAACAAGAAAATGTTTTTTTGCGGGGATTTAATCAATGATGCAACAGAACGAGAAACTCGTTGCACTTTTATGCACTTGGAATGAAGTTTTTCATATTTGATACAGAAATTCGTCGCGGAAAATCTAAATGACGACGAAACTTTTTATGCAAATGAAAAAGATGCTTAGACTGAAAGATAAAGAATTCAAATACTATGAATATGAGGTCACAGCTGGGACGGTTTTGTACGGATAACGTTGCTCATCCTACGCGAGCTCGGGTTTCTTTTCCTTATGTCGACGGAAATCCTGCGTAATTTACGTTTTCCTCAAAGCTTAAAAGAGCCACGGATTTAATCGTCAGTTTCACGGAAACGATTGCGCGCTCTCATTTTCGAAACATGTCTCGCGACGACGCGCGACGCGTCGTTTCCTCTTCGAGCTCTAAAGCTGACTCAACGCGCAAGCAATTAATGAATAATGCTTATAATTAAGAGAGAATAAGTAGACGTATAATTTGTGTCTAGCATGTATTATTAAATATATATCGATTCATCATTATCAGAAAATCATTAAAGAATTTAAATCAAAAGTATTAATTATCGATATGTTATCGTTTATTTTTATTATCGTCATGTAATGTTCTATCATCATGAATCATAACATGGATTTATACATATGATATTTCAATATATGTATATAATGTTAACATATAAATTATTTATCAATTAAAACCAAAGTGTTAATTGTCGCACCTTGAAAATAAATAGCATTTATTATATTCAAACAAAATTGTGTGTTTACGTTTTATTATAAATTATAATTGAACGGGTTTTATTATTTCAGCTGTTATTATTCGATAAATTTATTTTCAAAAATTGTGTGTTTACGTTATATATATAAAATAAATAAGAAAACATCGAAATTATTGCAGATTGAAAATAAAAGAGGAAATATCAATTTATTCCTAATTATTAAAACTCACTGCCTTTGAACTGAAACTTTCAAATAAATCAATCAAAATAAGAGCATATTCAACGTAAATAATGTACTCACGATATTGAAAGTGACTTTTGATGCCTCGAGTTCTGCCCTGAAGTTTAGCGTTCGTCGATGGGGTTTCTCAAACTCGCTGGTGCATAATAACTCGCACTTCGAGAGAAACAGAGAGAGAAAGAAAGAGAGAAGGGGGGGGAGGTGTAATGCACCCTCTACGCGGCCACGCACCCCGTCTAGTTCGCACGCACCGAGACGCACTTTGAGAGAACTTTCGCAAGATTATACTCGACGGGGGAGGGATAAAAGCACTTCGGCGGAAGATGGACTCTCTCGCTGGCGAGAAAGACGAACGAGCAACGACGATCCGTCGTTCGCGAAGGGTGGCGGTCGACTGAGGCCAGAGGCCTGCCTCGACGTGCACTCACGCTCGGTGCACCTCCCGCGCGGCGGATACACGCGTACCTGGCCTGCGTGGCCGCGTGCGTGTGCGAGGGAGGACGGGTTCGCGCGCGCGCAGGATGGCGGATGCACCTGCACAATTATTATCCCGCTGCAACGCCCGAATTTTCGGAACATCGCGGCCTTTTCGGAGCATTTTATGCGCGCTGAGAAAAATTTTGATTGTACCAACAAGACGTGTGTGATTGAAGGCATTTTGATTAAGTGCAAATAAGAATTCCTAGTTATCATGATAAGATTTTTTATAATTAGAACGTTTAATAGATTTTATTATAAGGATTTGGTTAGTATTTTCTGGTTGGATCTATAAAATTTCTTGTTACATTAATTTCTTTGCTTGCTTCTTAACTTAACTCGTATTCAATATTTGCCATGAAATATATATAAAGAATTTATTAATATTAGATCCAGATAGTTAATATTAAATTCAAAGTATATTTTTTTTCTTTCATGAGCAGTAGTGCCAGAAAGAGGACGCTAGCTCTCTAATTGTGTGTGTTTGAACTGCATCCTCTTCTTGCATCACTGTTTATCAGTTTAATTTCTAATAAATTGAATTTAAAATAATTTATTTAATAACCTGGATTGAATTTATCCAATAATCTTGTTGGAATTCAGAATATTAAACAGGCTTTTGAGATTAGATGGAAAAAATTTTAGACGACTTGGTGCTGGCGTTTAATATTAGTTTAATATTATTAACCAGAAAATTTGATAAATTTAACAGGAAGAAATTAATTAGATTCATCTGGTAATTCCTACAAGAATTCTGGTTCGTTCATTTTTCAACATACATACTGGTCGAATCTACCAGAATTCTAATTAATGCAACCAGATTTCTTTCTCAGTGTGAGAAAAATCGTTTGATTATACCAACAAGACGTATATGATTAAAGACATTTTGATTAAATGCAAACAAGAATTTCTAGTTATCATGATAAGATTTTTTATAACTAGAACGTATAATAGATTTTACTATAAGGATTTGGTTAGTATTTTCTGGTTGGATCTTATCTATAAAATTTCTTGTTACATTAATTTCTTTGCTTGCCGTTCGGCGGCAAGCCACTCTGTAATTTAACTCTTATTCAATATTTGCCATAAAATATATATAAAGAACTTATTAATATTAGATCCAGATAGTATTAACATTAAATCCAAAGTATTTTTTTTCTCTTATGAGCAGTAGTACCAGAAAGAGGACGCTAACTCTCTGATTGTGTGTGTTTGAGCTGCATCCTCTTCTTGCATCACTGTTTATCAGTTTAATTTCTAATAAATTGAATTTAAAATAATTTATTTAATAACCTGGATTGAATTTATCCAATAATCTTGTTGGAATTCAGAATATTAAACAGGCTTTTGAAATTAGATGGAAAAAATTTTAGACGACTTGGTGCTGGCGTTTAATATTAGTTTAATATTATTAATCAGAAAATTTGATAAATTTAACAGGTAGAAATTAATCAAATTCATCTGGTAATTTCTACAAGAATTCTGGTTCGTCCATTTTCCAACAGACATACTGGTTGAATCTACCAGAATTCTAATTAATGCAACCAGATTTTTTTCTCAGTGCGCGCACGAAATGTCGGGGAACTTTGCTCCGCTCGATTTCCGCGAGAAGTGCATGCATCGTGCGCTGCAATTGCGAATCTTCCTCGCATTCCGAATTTTTGGGACGAAAGAGGAAAAATACTCGCGCTTTTTTATCTGACAAATGTCGTTATTTAATCGGTTTATCTGATTATTATAGCGCGATAAGAGAATATTTTTTGAGACTATATCTTTCTTACCGTTTGCATTTATATCTCGAGTAGTCGAGTAGTTGACTATATGTATTTTGAAATCGGGGTCAAATGTGTCCGTGACATGACTATGCAAGATGCAAAGCCGAGTGCAGGCAACTGGCGAAATACAACATTGCAATCTCTAGAAATTGCTTGTGTCGTGAAATAGTTGTTTTATGAATAAATGTAATTGTTTTCACTATGTCCGACTTATTATCTCGTACAAATGAGCGTAGTATCCCTACCAAGGATTTTCTTTTAGAGGAACATTTCCAGCGCGATTTGAAAACTCTCGAGCGAATCTCAATGTTCCGCGGAAATATATCTTTTATCTCATTTTTCTCGGGGCGTATAATAAAACACTGTGAATGGGGTTGATAAAGTCGTTTTTCGCGGCGAATCTCGTTATTAAACGAAACGATGAGAACATTTTGTGAATAGATAGAAACGCACTTGTATTTATCTACGACGACTTGTCATACTTGTAAAAGATCTGCACATGATCTCCTTTATGAGCAGATTCCTAAAAGCGATAGTAAAAAGGGCAGAAATCTAAGCATTTGTTAATTCTAATCAGAGTTTAATTAAGAATTTAATTAATCCATCACATTTTAATCATTCAGATTAATTAAACTCTGAAATAGATGAGACAATCTTGCACTTTAATTTTATATTTCATATTCAAACAATTCTTTTTTTATAATACATACATGCGATATTCGAAGCGCGTTACATTCAAAGGTTCCTCTCGTAATTTACACTGCGCAGCTTCCGAATTTTTCTGTCTCCGCATCAGCGACATTTTTCTCCCTCAATTTTTTCCGGTTTTTTGTCGATTATCGATGCTAGAAATGGCGAAAAATCTCGACTCTGCGAAGCGTCACTTTCGGTACTGCATGCGTCACTACCTTTACATTTGTGCAAACGCGAAACTTTCCAACAAATAAAATTGAACGATGAAGGGATACTTCTCTTCGTTGCTGTTATTTGTTAAAAAATATTTATAAAACGAATGAAGAGAGAGTTGGCTATTTTCTTTTGTCCAATTTGTCGCATATATATATGCATACGTGTTCCGCGATAATTTTAGATTTAAATGAAAAGAATGCATACGACGGAGGAATAAATCAGACAGGATCGTGTCTGCGAATTCTGTCTTTATGAAATAAACGTTAATTTCGATCGGTAAAATAATGCGAGTGGATCGCGCGCAATTTAAGCGACAAATTCTCCGTCCCTTCTGTGTGGAAGATTTCGTTTTCGGCAATAAATCCATCCGAGCGTTTACCGTGAACATCCCGTCGGATCGTATCCGCGAGCCGTTTGATTCTCCCCCGCCGATAAATCACAGTTATTCGCGTGTGTTGGGTTTCGATGCGCTGTTAAGCACTGTCTCATATATCAGGCATTAAGAGATTCAAGATTTGTGGAATACAAAGCGACGGGATTTGCAGAATGGAGAGATCCATTCTCACGATAGAAGACGAGACGAATACGAATGCGATTACGAATGCACAGTTAAATACATTCCGTATCTCGTTAAGCTACAGTGGATTATACGATTTTCTCCGGAATAGTGTTTAATTAATTTTTTTATCATTAATTTATTTAGTATTAATTTTACATTAATTCGCATTTCATTTGATAATATTTAAAATGAGAGAGGAAAATATTTTCACGTACGATTGATCAGAACTGGTGAAGAATTATTGATCATTCATCGATCGCAAAAAACTGTTGTCAATTACGAGTACGAAATGACACGTATGAAAATGTGAACGTTTCTATGCACATAATCGTGCGGCGAATAATTTGCGAATATCTGGAGCGCTCTCGCTTCCTTCCCATCGTTTACCACGAGTTTTTGTATTTCTTGGTGCACGAGACAGACGCCCGGCAACAATAACGCCTTTAATTATCGTGCACAATTAAAATTGTTTCTCGCATGCCGGTTAAAATGCGCCAGCGCCGAATGTCGCGCGTTGATTACTAGCAGACTAATGGCAGACGAGGAACAATGAAAGAGCGTGAGGCTTGAATTAAAAAGCGCTCGATTAAATGTTATACAGAAGGAATTGCAATTTATCTCGATATACATTATATAAAAATACTGTATTTTATATCTTCAGAAATACCTTTATATTTTATATCTTCAAAAATGAAAAACGTCTCTTTTCTTTGTCTTGTCTAGTACATGTCAAATACACATGTTGACTTTATAAAAGCTTGTCACAAAATTTTCTGTAATATTATTTAAGTTTATTTTCCGCGATATTTTCTGTTATCTTAACTATTCTCTTTTATGCACATAGAGCAGAAAAAGTATACGAGTGTAACGTTCTCCGACGAACGAGAACATAACAGAATCAGCAAGTATAATGTAAATAAAATTTTCTAATTGGAGATAGAAAAAGAGAGCGACAAGAAAGATATTGCAACGAAAAGATAATAAAGCTTAGACTACATAAGGGAAAGATGCAAATGCAACCAACATGCAACATGCAGCATGCTGCGGCGAAAATATGCAAAGAGAATATAGTATCTCTTCAGACACAGAGGATGTTACATTTGCGTTAGATTTTCAATGCCACTGTAACTGAGCCTTTGTAACGTTGGCTCTTTACATTTAACGGAAGAAAAACGTAACATAATGTAACGAGCATTATTCAAGCGCAAAAATACAAGAGAAATAATGTAATACAATAATAACAATATGATAATACGCATAGATTCATAATATGAATAATTAATAAAATATACTGCGTACGTAAATTATTGATTTTTTCTATCTACGATATAATTAAAATTTATAGAAGAATGCCATTCATATCGGATTCTTGAAAATTTTTCTCTTATTTTTAATTTAATTTTTAATTTAACATCTACTTTGATTTTAAGTAGCTTGCTACCTCTTCTCATTTATAATTTATAATTTATAATTTTGTCGAAAGCTTGTTCTTTTAAATCTCTAAGAGGGAATTTAAAATACAATTTATTTAAGACACAAAAAAGAAGGATCTTAACTTCTATATAAATTTAATCTATCGAAATCTTTTAACATACATAAATATGAAAACAATGAAGTCGAATATAGAGACAATAAGAATTACAGGAGAAAAGAGAAGAATAAACATTCATACGTTTATTCAAACAATGAAATTAAATATCGCGATAAGGAACATATTTTTCTGCAAAATTTTCTTTGAAAAAGAAAAAAGAGATATCATTCTCTCGTGCTGTATTAAAATTATTTTCTATCCATTATAAAATGCATTCAATGGATGAGGGGATACAATTTTTATCGCCGATTTTGCGATTGTTGTATGTAAGATTAGCGATCAGAGAAAATTCGTTCCTTTACGAACTCGTTTTTCTTCGGCGCGTATCGAGTAATTTTCGATGTTCGCGGCTAATCTGCCATGGCCGTGGATAATAATACATGGGGCGCGCGTGAGCGCATAACTAAAAAGATGAGATATATTCTCTCTGTACGTGCGCACATCGAGATAGTCTAAAAGAGCATCGTATCTCTTGACGGGTTTCGTGCAAAGCGTCGGGCTTCAGCTTCGTGCGCTTTGTAGCCAGCTGAATGATTTCCGCCATGGACAAAATTACCAGTAAGTAATGGTTCGCAACTGTGTTAATTGCATTTGGGGTTTATACACATAGGCAACACATGGTATGAACGATTTGGTAGGTAAAGCCTTTGGGGTTGTGTTAATTGGAGTCAAAGCATGCGTGAGCATTAGCAGGGTTTCTCAACGCGATCGAGGAAATTAGTCATTATTGTATCGTATATAAATTTTTGCAAAATTTCGAATAATTTTTGTTGTAGAAATTTTTACTTTAGAAACTCTTTAAGAATCTGCGACAGAGATATCTCGCTGTAGATTCTTAAGGATGGATCATTTTTCCCCCTGTGACATAGTTTTTAGAAAATGCGGTTTATCTCTAAAATAATGAGGTAATGCGATAATACCTTTCTCTGCTCCTTGTCAGAGAACATTATTATTTTTGGAAAGCTCTGAGAATAAGATGTCACTAATCGGACACGACTTTGTCTCGCCATAATAAGAGATCCGTGTTTGTCTCGCGGCGTTGCTTTTATGAAGATTAGAGATTGTTCTGAGGGCGAGAGTTTTTTGCCTCCGCGAAGAGATGAAGAAGATGAGGTAGCTAAGAAAGAGCGAAGGATGGATGCTCTAGAGGGATAAACGAGGGAAGCCTTTACTTTTCCCTCCTTTTCTCCTCCTATCGGACAAGCGAGTATTGCTTTCTCAGCCGTAATATTGGAAGTTTACGAGATTTACCATAATCGAATCTTGTTATACGGCCGCAGAAGGTCTTTGGCAATCTACTCGAGGACCGACACGACTCGTATACTAGTCTTACGTGAGTCTTTACAAGAGATGATGCGCGATACAATTCGACAGCGTTTTAAACAGATGAAAAAATCTATTTGTTACGCCTGTGTGTTTTATCAATGAAATCATTCTTTAGTTTCGTAATATAATTAAACTGTGATTGAGTAAAAATGCTGCTATTTCAATTATATCACGATTACGCCATCTCTGATATGGCCGCGTCAATTTGTTAAATGATTGATTTCTCTTGAACTGCACAGGCTCACATCAAGCATACATATCTGCAGTTAAGTTCTGAGGCCAAGATAATGAGCGAAACGCACGGTGGTTGCATTAATCTTGCCTTGTGCCGGATAATTAGTTTATGCGCTCATCAAGGAACTAATTATCCGTTCCGAATAGACTTTCATTTACGATCAATTTTCACTGCGAAAAGTGCGATGACCGCCTGAAATAATGCCTTTAAAGTTACAGGAATATTAGAAGGGAATACCTTTAAAGTTTACAGGAATGTTAGAATAACTAATAAAAAATTCGGTCTATCAAAATACTTTTGATGTTTAATGGAAGATTGAACTTTGATAATTATTTAATATATCTATCGAAATAATCAATCTAATAATTTAATCGCCGCTTTTTAATTAATTTAATTATACGAATCTATCTGGACTTATCTTCGGTGTCTCCTATCTCTTAAATAAATATCTACATGTGTGAGAAAAAAACATTTTAACGCGTAATCTTATCTATAGTATTTTTGAACACAATATACTTTAAAATAGTCAATATGTATTATCTATTCGAAATATTGCGGATAAGATAATAACATGTTAAAATGATTGTTTCCAATAAATTATAAAATGAAAACGAGAGCCTTACAAGCCTTCGAACAAATTAAAAAGCACCAGAGAAATAACTGCATCGCGCAGTTTTAATTAGGATTGCTGCGGTCACCAAAAGTTTTCTTCATTATCATCGAAAAAAGAGCTTACACCGCCGCTATTTCGACACGATATTAATGTAAAATAATGTGCACGCCGCACGCGAGAAAACTGGCTACTTGGCCATATATTATGCATTATATGAGAATCAAGAGATGAAAGCCCATGCGATACGTTGCATGCATAGATATATACGAGTTCGTAAACAATATGCATAGAGAGAGGAAGAAAGAGAGAGAAAGAGATCGCGTAAAAAATTATTGCAAGATTGTTGCATCGGATAAACAGTGATGAAGTAATGGATCATTTTTGTTTTACACATTTTCACAATGAAATATATAAATATAACGATACACAAATAAATTACGTGTAATTTTTTAAATTTATTTATTATTAATGAGTTGCATTGTAGCTTTGCAATTTTATAATTAACAAGTGGCTGAGAAAAAAAGAGAGATAAAATAAATAAAATTATGTATATTATATATATACATGTATCTGTATTATATATATGTATCTATATTATTAATATACATTATATATAGTTGTGCAATTTTCCATATTTTTCCTCAGGGGCTCACAATAGTGAGTACGGGCATAGCAAACCCGAGGTCCCGAGCTATCCAAGTCTGGAGATTTTCCAATAGCAATAATCTCCATACAAGTTTTCTAAAAATATAAATAAATACAGAGAAGCATAAAAACGCATACAATTATATCATATTTTTATTACCTTAATGCTATGGGTTTCTTTTAACATGTAAAAATGTTATTTTATTGCATTTGGATCTTTCATTTATATAAGTCGAAATGATAAGTCGCAAACATTTATTTAAATGTTCCAAGAGACATGCAAAAGAAAAAACTCAATCTCTATGCTCAATAATTAGCATGGAGCTATGTTATTCGACGCGGAATAATTTTCCATTATATGATGTCGGACGATATGGTAGTAAGAGGTACAGTTGCGTAAATTACTGCTCGTTTAAAACGGCAGAATTCATCTGAAATTTCATTTAATATTCTCTCCCCACGGTCTTTTTTCTGTAAAAGACACATATTTTCCATTGTTCGCCGGTATATAATGTAAGTATTAAGATAAGAGCGAGACAGCATCACGGAAAAGGACTATTCTATTATTAAAGTAGACTATGTGTACTTTTATGCAATTTTATTGCGTAGCCAGCGGTCTAAGACTTTACAGTTAGATCTGCACTCTTTATCATGACGCGTAAGAGAAACGCGGTTGACGAGAAGGACATGGAACCTTGAGAATTTCTTCGCTCATTGTGCTATTCGCGAAAGAAACGAGGTCTCCGCGCTCTTCCCGGCACATCACAACGGAATTTCCCATACTGCGACCCACTTTTACAGGAATACACCTTCCGAAAGAAGATTTTTGAGCAGTTTAAGTTAAATCAAAACGACATAAAAATTTTTACTCCGATTGTTTAGAAAATATTTATTATTGTTTTAACAACATTATTCTTTATCTAGTTCAAACTAAAAATTCTGGATTTATATATAAATTTATTATATTATAACCATACATATAAAGAATTAATATTTACTATATATTCAGAATATTTGAATATTAGTTTATAAATAAAAAGGAAAAATTAATCAATTGATACACTGGTTTCAAAGATAAAATCTAAATGAAATATAATTAATATAATTTAGGCAAAAAAAACCACAAGGTATAAATGTAATATGCAAAAAATTGTTAGAATTATTAAAATAACTTGTAAATTACAGATGTACGCGCAAACGTTTCGATCTTCCAGATCCTTCTCAATGCTAACATAATAGAAAATACAAAAGATATAAATATAATGAGTGGAAGGTCGCTCGCAAATAATAACGTTTGCAGAATTTGAATCGAAATACACAGTCAATATTCAAATTAATGAAAAAAAGTCGGCGCAGATAAAATATTCATCAGTGTAGCAGAATATACAATAATAAAATCAAAATATATAATAGAGAAAAAAAGATTTATAATTCTCGGATGACAAAATATAGATGTGGATATGCCTACATGTCGGCATGTTACTCACCAGGTATATATACAGAGATCGCAACTGTGTAGGAAAGAAAGCGTCGAAAAACGATAGCATGCGAGTAAAGAACAGAGATACCGCACGCTATCCACACTTTGCTTAATGCCAAAAAGATTCTTTATTTTGCAAGTTAATAAATCCAAAGCCAAATGAACCTGGATCTGAAAAATAAATTGCAGAGCAACACGCGTTCATGCAACACATATCACAGTAAAAAGAAAAAGAAAAAAGAAAAATTAATGTGAGAAAGCAATAAATTAAAGAAAATTAATAAATGCAAATTATTAAGAAAAAATACATAGCAGTAGGAAAGTCCGTTAAATAAATGACAGAAAAAATGCAAGAAAGAGAGTAATTACACTGGTAAAGTATAAGAGGCATGTAACTCATACAAGACAGCGAGACGTATATGTATTGAGTTACGCAATATTGAATCGCCCGACCTCCCAAAATTTTGACGTTGTTGACGAGACCTGCAGGTCATGGCTTATCGATCAAAGAGCGCATATCGAAGACTGTTATAGCCGCATCTCTTCCACTTTTTACGAGAGGAGCCCTAGAGTTCCAAAAATTAACCGCAGACGGTTAATTTTTTTATGATGAATTCTCATATATATATCGTAGAAGATAGAATAAATATCCATGCAGAAATGAATATCAAATGCGGGCAATGGAATAAAAATAAGTTAGCTATGATATCTAAAATACATTGATATATTATATCGCTGCTGCAGTTATAATGAGTAGCTATATTTTTTACAAAAATTATTCTTGCTGCAGTATTGAAACTCATATTTATCCAATGCAGTGATTAATATCTAACAATAGGATTTAAATTTTCTAGCAGATATTGCTAGAATGTTACTGCTATAAATTCTAGCTGTGACAAACGATATTCTATCAGATACAAAAAATTGCGATAAATTTTGGGACATGAATTTTCATGGAACAACGTCAAAATTTTGGATCAAGATCCTTCGTTCCTTAGGAGGATTATTTCAGAAATGATTCACATTACACGACAGGATAATGGTTTAAATGTTTAAAATGATACAGAAAAATTCGACAAAATCTACCTTCCAATCATTAAATCTTTCCGACCGTAAATCACCTTTTATTTCCTACGATTTCAAACTATTTTCATACATGATCCGTTCCTGAATTTCTTTTCCTTCCTCCCCTCTCACCTTATCTCTTATCGAGAGGTCGGGCGCTTCAATATTGCGTAGCTCAATACGTCTCGCTGTCTTGTATGAGTTACATGCTTCTTATACTTTACCAGTGTAATTATTCTCTTTCTTGCATTTTTTCTGTCATTTGTTTAACGGGCTTTCCTACTGCTTGTATGTATTTTTTCTTAATAATTTGCATTTATTAATTTTCTTTAATTTATTGCTTTCTCACATTAATTTTTCTTTTTCTTTTTACTGTGATATGTATTGCATGAACGCGTGCTCTGCTCAATTTATTTTTCAGATCCAGATTCATTTGACTTTGGATTTATTAACTTGCAAAATAAAGAATCTTTTTGGCATTAAGCAAAGTGTGGAGAGGTATCTCTGTCCTTTACTCGCATCGTTTTTCGACGCTTTCTTTTCTACACAGTTGCGATCTCTGTGTATATACCTGGTGAGTAACATGCCGACATGTACCGATTAAAAACTAATAAAAAAAATTTTATAACGATAAATTTTTTATTAACGATAAATCTTGTAAAGATTTTACCTACATATTATAGGGTAAAATTGCTTTAACAAATTTTGCCCAGTTGCTATGCAGTATCTAAAAGAAATATCAGTAATTCTAGATAGTAACGAAATTTCTATCAGGAAATGGACCGTTAAATTTTATTTTAAATTAATATTTCTATCAAAATAAATAATTAAATTCTATAAACTAAATAAAATATAAATTATATAATTATATAATTTAGGTCATTACAGTTTGATTATGCTTATATATAAAATTAAATAAAAATGAAATCTGAATGCATATAAAAATATGGAGCAAAGAAAAGAAAACTTGCAGAACAGTTTAGCAATGAAAATTTTAACAAAGGTTAGAAATGACAATTGTCAAAGAGTACAATGATGAGTGAATAAGAAATAGACGCAAATGAAAGATGCGTGAATAATAAGAAATTTTATATTTCTCTTTATTTTATTCATGTTACTAATAATATTAATTTTATTGTTTAGAATTCAGGTTATTTTGATATGAATGATTAAATAATAGGCATGAAAATGTTAACTTTGATTTAGATGAAGACTATAAAAAAAATAGCTCTGATGAAAATAATTTTTAATTTTATGATTTTAATGATTTTATGATTTTAATGAAGATTTTAATGAAATAAAGAAAATATAAAAGTGAATAGTATCATAGTAGAATACCTTAGTATCGTGTAGAATGTGAGTGTAATAGTGATAAATTTTTAAAAATATTAAAACACAGATTATTACCAAATCTTCCAAAATACAAAACTGTTATTATGTTATGTTATGTGCATATCACATCTGTAGTGTATGAAATAGAAAACATGGAAGGTTCATTCAGATAATTTTATGGCCGAATTTACATATTTAGGTGTTGAGCAAGGATTAAGAGATAAGATTGTGTAAATGTGATTTTACATTAAGTAGAATTTCTATTCAATATAGACGATATAAAACCATACAAGAGTAGTAATAAAACTCTGTAGTCAATTTTATGTAAAGATTATTTGGAATCTGATATTTACATTAGATTTCGTACAAGTTATTCATGTTTTTTTTTCGAGAATATATCGATTACGTACAATGGAAAAAAGAGATACAAAAAGGAAACGTGTTCCATCTTATAATGTCTGATTAAAAGAAAATTTAGCTTACCGGAGAGAAATAACTCTAAAAACCACTCTGTTAAAAATATTAAATATTAAATATTAAAAATATTAAAACATAGATTAGTACCAAATCTTCCAAAATATACAAAAACGGTATTGCATATCACATCTGCAGTGTATGAAATAGAAAATATGGAAAATTCAGATAATTTTATGGACGAATTAACATTTTTTTATTGAGCAATTTTATATGCAATAATAAGTACTATTTTATCTAAAGTTTTAAAAAAATAACGCTTACATAAAATTCAATAGTCTTAATAAATATTAGAATTTTTCAGATTAGATCATGTTTATGCATTGAAAAAAGGGGCCAACAGTTGCTCAGTAAAAAAATTATAATTGAGATTTCTATTTTTGTAGTTATTACTATTATAATGTTGATAATAATAACTTTGTGTATAGTAATAATAATTTTCATTTTATTGTTGGCGCTTAAAATAACTATATTTATAGTAATTACGACTATTTTTTATCAATATGTGTGTGCAGATCACGATTTTTTACTGTATTAATTGAGATACTAAAAGTGTTAAAATTCAAAATTTTTCAATCAGTCCTTCATAAATCTGCAACGATGAATACAGTAATGTATCTATTTTTGTTGGTTGCCATTTTTGCGACTGTCTCGATCTTTGATGTTATGGCTGAGTCATCAGTTACAGCGGATTCTACTTCGCAATCTCAGGTATAATTTTTTTATTTAATGAAAAAATATATTAAATATATATAAATATAAATATTTAAAAATGTTAATAAATATTTAAAAAAACACAATGAATATATATACATATGATTGTTTTTTTAGATTTTTTTAAATATTTATATATTAAATTTATATATTGAATTATTAATAAATAATAATTTTGTATTAAAAATAATAGTATATATATTTTTACATAATGTATATATAATATTATAAAATATTATATATTATTTTCTTTATATTTTTTTATCAAAATTATACAAATGCGATCATTATATTGTATTATGAGTGTTATATTATGAAGATGTGAAATAATATATACAAATATTATACAATATTAATAATAAATTTGTATTTATTTGTATAACTGTTTTAATAAAAATTCTTATATAAAAAACTTATTTTGTCGGTGTGTCAATAATGAAATATATAATCGCATATCCACAATATCTTTTATATATATTGGTATAATAATCAAACACAGTTATGTGTATAAAAAAATAAATTTTATTTATTTTTTACATTGCAGCGAAATGTAATAACCAGAAGATTACGTCCCACCAAATCTACAAAACAACCAAAGAATAATAAAATGTTTAACTGTAGATGTAACTGTTAAGATAGGGTTTAACATTACAGGATTTATTAAAGAATTCTTAAAGCTACAAGAAAGTGTGAGTATATAAGACTACACAATCCACTTAAGATGAATTATGGCATGAAAAGGTTATATGATTATGGCACAATATATTTAACAGAATTTTCAGTTATTACAAGTATTTTATGGCAATTTATCTATGATATTGTAAAAAATTGTTCGTGTCAAATAATGTTGTTGATGTCGATTTCTATTATATAAAAAATATATAACATGTAATAATATTATTCCATTATTATATGCATGATACCATGTGAATGCAACAAATTTTCATTTCTTCCACAAAATATTAATGAAAATATTACTTCGATATGATATACGTTTCTATCTCAGAAAAAAAAAGAATCAATCTTTAAGAATGTAAGTTAAAGATACTGTAACCCGATTACATATTCCGCATAAATAATTTCCATATTTTTGATGATAAAATTTTGTTCTAAAATATTAAATTTATTAAAAAAACTTATTAAAATAAATTTATGTCTTTAAATAAATCGAGATTATATACGAGATTATATACGTATATATTTATATTGCCAATATTTTGTAAATATTTCACAATATATGTTATGCATATTTCTTATTATTTTATAACAGTATTTTAAACTTATGATAAATAATTGTTAATTGTAGACACGATCTTTATAATATGATAAATTATATTTTCCATGATTCATTTATAGCACGATCCGTAATAATATTATGTTTATTGTGCGAATATCGATAAATTATTTTATTATAGATTGTTTATAGACTATATATAGAAAGTTAATATCATGATATGCGAGCAAAGATGAAATATATGTTTCAAGATTACGTCACACGATTAAGTATAGTAAAAGAAAAGAGGAAAAGGAGAGGAAGAGAAGTTGTCATTTTAGTGCGTGATCAAAAGAAACCTGACTCAACATAACGGAGAGAAATAACATTAAAATCACCTTATTTTTTTATTGAACAATTTTATATATAACAATAAACACTTTATCTAGAGTTTTAAAAAATAATATTTAAATAAAATTTTAAAGTCTTAATAAACGTTAGAATTTTTTAGATTAGAAAATGTTTATGATGTTCAGATCACGATTTTTTATTGTA
Organism: Camponotus floridanus; assembly: GCF_003227725.1. NCBI lineage: Eukaryota > Metazoa > Arthropoda > Insecta > Hymenoptera > Formicidae > Camponotus > Camponotus floridanus. The sequence goes on from NW_020229414.1 coordinate 620,955, forward strand.
TAAATTGAGGCACTAAAGGTGTTAAAATTCAAAATTGTTCAATCACACACACACAGTCCTTCTTAAGTCTGCAACGATGAATACCGTAACATATCTATTTTTATTAGCTGCCGTTTTTGCGACTGTCTCGATCTTTGATGTTATAGCTGAATCAGCTACAGCGGATCCTGCTCCATTAATGCGATCTAAGGTATAACTTTCATTTAATGAAAAAAATATATATACATATATGTATATATTGTTGCGTCTGCGACGAGGACATCGATTTATTGAACGCGTGAGCGACACAACTCTCGGCACACTTCCACTCGCGCACTCGCGCACTCGGGAATAAAAACACGGTTCTTTAGAACACAAGAGCTTTAATGCAAAACACGAGAAACATACAATAACTCGGAATAACTTAGAATAAATCGAACACAAGTCCGCGTAGCTTGATAGCTGGTTTCTAATTCAATGACAGTCGTTGTTAAAAACAAACGTCTTGACAACACACGCGCATCTTCTTCCGTCGACGAACTTCCGACCGGCAGAATAACGGATTGTGAATACATCCGCAAGAATGGGACGCGAGGGCGCAACAATATATATGTTTTATATTTAAAGATATAAAAAAGCACAATGATTATATACACACATGATGTATTTATTTTAGACATTTTAATGTTTATTTATTTAATTATTTTAATAAATTGTAATTTTGTATTATAAATAATAGTTAAACTTATTTATATAATATCATACAGTATTATGTATTTTTTCTTTTATATTTCATCAAAATTATATAAATGCGATAATTATATTATGAGTACATACGCGAAATAATATGAATATTATAGGGTGTATCTGAAATGATGCACTAAACTTTAGGAGCGTATTCTAGAGGTCAAAATAAGACTTTTTTTATGCACATGGGTCCGCAAATAAACTCCCCTCTGAGCTAGAGACTCCTAAAGTTTGGGGAAAAAATTGAAGCCAACGGCGCCCATTTCGAGCATTTTTTGTAGATAACAGTAAAATCATTTAAAAACTAAAAAAGTCTTCGAAACTTCCAGCTTGGCAAATTAATGTTTTCATGATACGTTTTTATTTTTTCATTTTAGTGGTTTACTTTACTTCATAATTTACTGGGCTATAAAATTTCAACCTTCTGTCATTTTTTTCTGATATACAGCCAATTTCCAATTTTTTCCCCAAACTTTTGGGGCCTCTAGCTCGGAGGGCGGTTCACTTGTGGATCCATGTTCATAGGACAAAAAAGTCTTATTTTGACCTCTAAAATACGCTTCTGAAGTTTAGTGCATCATTTCAGATACACCCTGTATAATGTTAACAATATAGTTATTTGTTTGTACATAAAAATTCTTATGTAAAAACTTTTTTTGTCAATAATAAGATATATATTGCGTAAGCTTAATATCTATATGTTGGTATAATAATCATAAATTATACTTGGTGTATGTAAAAAATAAATTTTATTTTTTTTTTTCATTGCAGCGAGATATAATTAGCGCTATAATTAGCACTATTTTTGGCTTCATATCAAGCTTCATATCAAGACTCATATCAAGCCTCATATCAAAGCTCATATCAAGCCTCATATCAAGTACTTTAGGGTTATTTTAGGCTTCTCGGCTTATAAGACTATACAACGCACTTAAGATGAATTATGACATGAAAAGATTATGATTAAGTCATTATGTACAACAATATATTATATAGAATTTTCAATTATTGCAAGTATTCTATGGCGATTTATCTATGATGTTGTGAAAAGTTGCTCGAAATAATGTCTTTGATGTCGATTTTGATGTAAAAGATATATAATATGTAATTATATTATTTTATTATTATATGAAAACGTATTTTGTATCAATTATAAATATCTGTGCAATATCCAAATATAATTTATGATTGATATGCTAATAATCCCTGTCGTCCAGCAATCGTATAAAATTTAGTTAAAATATTTTTTTTTATTTGAATCATCATAGATATCAATATGATGAATATCACAATTGTAATTTATAGAGAAATAACAAATTATTAGTCTCATTTATATTCCTTCATTTATTATTTTAATTTAATAGCATTAATGCTTTATATTGAAACTGTATATTGTGTATGTACATATGTGATTATCAAAATTTTTAAAGTTTATCAACAAAATTTTACATCAAAGATAGAACAGGATAATTATTAGGACTCGCCTTCTATCATCAAACATTAAAATTTGCGAGAGCAATCGCAGATGTTTTCTCTTGCCGATTAAATAAGTAAGGAGCATAATTTCATTTTGTATGTTTATTGTACGAATATGGATAAATTCAATTTATTATAGATCATTTATAAACTATATTTTGATATATAAATGATATTTTCACTAGATATTATTCGTAATATTTTAATATATCAATTAAAGGAGATTTTTAAATAAAATAAAATAAACCAATAGATTTTTGTTATATAAAAAGAAATATATATATATATATATTTTTATGTTATTTTTTTATTTTATCTCTGTCTTTATCGCACATAATGTTACAAGCTGAAGAATTAATAAGACTCTGTAAGAACAAACCGAATCGCCCAAAATAGTACTAGACATTCTATTGCTATGATGTTAATTGACATCACGTTAGCATTATTACAGAGATCCGTATCTCAGGTATTACATTCAGTTCTAGTTGTCAATTCGAAGGGTATACAGGGTGTTCCAGATCAACCGCAGGTCCTTGAAGGAGTGGATAGATCTCGATAATGTGAGTAAAAAATGTCCTTACAAGAAAGTTGTGAGATCAATAGTTTTTGAATAAAACGCATTAGAAGTTAAGCAACCACGGGGCCCGCATTTCGCGCCGTCAGGAGCGGCGCGGCATGAACCATTCTTGTTCGCAATACATTCTGCCACATCAATTACAAGAATTAAATGATCGCATTACAGAAGCGGTGGCAACCATTACCCCAGAAATGATTCAACGGTCAAGACAAAGTTTAATACAACGCGCGCAACTTTGTATCGAAGTGGGTGGAGGTCAATTCGAACACTTGCTGTAAAAAGTTGTGCAATGCAATTGTTTAAAAATTATTTTAATGGCATTCAACGTTATACGACGATAATACAAAATTTGGGTTAAGTTTAAATTCTTGTAATAAATAAGTCTGAAGTTATTATAAGATAATTATCGAATAAAGAATTATTTCTTGATGAAACATTTCATTATAATTATTTATTTTATGTTATAACGGAAAAGTAAGCGGAACGAAAAAACTTACATTTACAATGACAGATTGAAAATAATGTACAATTTTCAATTACAGCTTAGTTTCTCTTTATACCAGTAATTAAATAGTTGAAAAGAAAATACTATGTAATGAAAAAACTTTGAAAACTTAAAAAAAATTTTATTTCCGCCGCGAGTGTAAGTTGTATGACTCAATTATACTTTTATGACTTTAACAGAAATATTTCCATAGAAGATTCTTTAAAATTGGGGATCAATGCATACATACTTTGACAATTTAAAACTCTTCGAGTTAAGATTCTTCGTTGATGCCGCTTCGGATATTTCCAAAAATCAGTAGCAACATCAGTAGCAAAAACGATGGAAAACAAATGAAAACAATTACGAGTAATTGATGTGGCAGAATGTATTGCGAACAAGAATGGTTCATGCCGCGCCGCTCCTGACGGCGCGAAATGCGGGCCCCGTGGTTGCTTAACTTCTAATGCGTTTTATTCAAAAACTATTGATCTCACAACTTTCTTGTAAGGACATTTTTTACTCACATTATCGAGATCTATCCACTCCTTCAAGGACCTGCGGTTGATCTGGAACACCCTGTATAAAGTATGTCACAGAAGTGTTCGACTTCTACTGTGCCATTGTACATTTCTAAAAAAATAATTATATTTATCAAAAATGATTTAGTTTATTATATGACATATATCTATACGAAGCATCCAAAATATTATACATACTATTAATCATATGTAATTAAAACACTATATATATTCTCGACTATAAAATATTCTCGATTAATCTACGAGATGCACATTAATATGCATTAAATACAAATTTTAATATTTTGTGAAACTTTTATTATATTCTTTTATTGCAATTTTTTAAGTTACAATGGAAATTTGTCTCAACCATGTTTTCTTATCTCTACAAAGGCAGATAAGAGAGAAGAAAAAGAGAACCTAGAGAGAACTCTGATACAACAGTTGAAATAAGAATACAAGTAATCCTGGATAAAATATTCTATTAAAAGCAATACATTTATTCAGTTGCGTGTTACTTATCATAATCACATTTGACACAATATATACCTATACAATCTATCGTTTCGGATTCCAACGGTTTACTTGCACAAGTATTGCTTTCACGCAAATTGCAATTATAACATTTCTTTTGCTTTCCTATTTGAAAAGTAGGAAAACAGATAAAATAACGGTAAACATATCTACATATTGAAACGAAATTAAGAGTTAATTAAGAAAGATAAACATACAGTATATCATCAAATTGAATAACGTAAATTATTTTCGCTTATGTGAATGTCACAAATTTAACAATTTTATTAATCTATAACATATGTCTAAAATTTTTTATTTATTTACTAATTATACAATAATTTATAATGTTAATTGCTATGCATATTATTTAATATCAATTGCAGAAAAATTATAAATAATAATCAATCTAGGAATTACCTACTGTATGTATGTATTAAAATTCAAAAGTTACAAGTTGGTTATTTTTACACTTTAGCAATTGTTATTTATATAACATTTGTCAGAAATTTATTTAATTTCGAAATCTTTAAGCTAAATTGTTAAGCTTAAAATTTGTATCAAACTTTTATTAAAGTTTATTATTTAAAAATTTGTATAATGTACTTGAATAAACAATAGTGAATATGATTATCAGTATGATAATCGCAATAAAATCTCGTCTTTCCATTTCTTTATGTTTTGATGTCATCAAATCACTAATTTGATTATCCCAAGAAATCAACCTATACTTTCTAAGATTATCAATAATGATCAATAAAAATCAATAAGATTATCAATGATTATTAATGATTATTAATTTATTAACGATTTTTGTACAGATACATACAACTCTATATATGTATATATATCGCTGATTATGATAAATTATCTAAAATTATTTCGCTAAATTCAACCTCATTAACTGTTATCAACGTTATCATTTCATTATCAAGCAAAAACGTTATCATTTTCAAGATAACGTTTTTGCTTGGTAACGATATATATTATTTTTTTATATATTAATAATTTTAAAATATATCGTATTTTATAAAAAGTTTAATAAAAATTAATATTCAGCGATTATATAGGCTCAATATAACGAATATAACGCAAATGTCGCAGTTTAATTGCTACTTTTTCGACATTCTCAAAAAAAACTTTATTAAGAATTTAAAAAAAATATTTTCTTGTGGATATGATATTAATTTCGTAAATAAAACAGAAATAAAAAAAAATTAAGAAAATGTCAATTGTTTACATGCTTATTACGATTGTTAAAAAGGAATTTGAAGTAGATTTAACTCAAAATATCACAAATATCTATTAAAAAATTTATAGTATAAGAAAATTTATGGTATAAAAGAATTTGTAATATAAAATTTACTTATATAATAATATACGATATATTATACTTATATACAATATGTTATATAATTATATATAATACGATTATAACGTAGACAGAAGAAAAGATTTAAAAAAATTAAAAACAGCTATATTTTTTCTTATATGATGTAAATATATTGCAAAAATTTGAGTCCAATCTTGAAAGAATCCTCTTAAAAATTATTTCTTTATTATTATAAATATAAAATATTATTTTAATAACACAAACATAAATGAGATATAATCAATAAAATTGTATTTTAGGTAACAATTATATGTATGTATATAATATAAGTAAATATATGTTTATATAATAAAAGAAATAATTGACATACATAAGTTAATGTATATGAGTGTACATTTTATTTTCAGCTATATATATTCGATACATTCATATATAATATAATAATTAGCATAGATAAAATGAAAAAAATAGAACTATTTAATGTAATATTTTTTTTAATATAAGGGCGTACTTTTTATGATGTGAGTTAAACAATTAATAAGAATTTGTAAGGACAAACTGAATCACCCAAAACGATACGAGGCACCCTAATGCTGTCATGCTAATTGTTACCATATTAGCATTATTACAGAGATCTTCAGAACATATAAAACAATTATCTACGGATATAGATTGACTCAACTCTAAGCGGCCACAACCGCGAACAACACCTTTATCACCGTTCAATTCTGAAAAAAATTATATTTATTATTAACAATTCTGAGAATGTGTTATGTGTTATAAAATAAAATAAAGGAAATGTGTTATAAAAACATATAAATTACATCCATAATATACATATAAGCATTAACTTATTATGCTATTAATGATGAAAACATTCCTAAATGTACAAGAACCATACAACTTTTAAAACTTTATAAAAATAATGTTCTACATATAATATTATATATTAAATATAAGACTATTACAGAGCCTTTTATACTTAGTTATATTCGAAATTTGTCTCAAGTAAATTTCTTTCTCTCACTTTCAGAAAGATTAAAATACTTCATGTAAAAACTATTGTATATAATATATATTCATTCACTTAATACTTACTGTAAGTACAAACACCACAAGCGTTAGTTGGACATTCTACTTCTTCTCTCGACGATGGTTCGCTTGCACAAGTTTTACTAATATTCGAATCGCACTGATAACATCTCTTTGCCTCTCCTTAGAATAAACAAAATAATGGAGTTTAGTAAAAATATTTTTGCATACAATTATATGCTGAATTAAGTTATATTGGAGTCAAGAACAAGATACAAATTTTCACAGATTATGATAATTAATTAGATTTAAAAATGAAATTTTTTGGCTATACGAATGTTAAAAATACATAATATCTCCTATTTTAATTTTGATATTAATACCGCAACAAATTTATAATGATTTAAAATCAGATTTTATAATAAATGTATATGGTGTACAGCCCTTGTAACTTGATTTGAAAAGTTTGTTATCGAATAAATCATTAAAAATTTAAAATAACGTACCATAATGAAGAAGAGCAAATGCGACTACTAAAATAGTGATCAAAAAAGAGCGAATTTCCATTTTTAATGTGCGTTAATTTATGTCCAACCAATGACTGTCGCAATACGTTGAAATATCTATAATATACACTGGTAAGTGCCTGTGTTATCACCAATTTTTCACTGTAACTGATTGCGATAAACAATAGATTATCGCGAACTTGGTCTCCATGTGATACCACGCCCTTATGCGATTAAAACATGGAAATATAAATTTTCAAGAATTCACTTATTATTAGTGATACTTAAGGAAATTATATATACTTTCCATTATATAAACACACATTGTTTAAAATTACTTTTTTAACAAATAAATTTTTATATATAAAATAATATATTATATTGTAATAATAATATAATATATTATTTTATTATTTTATTATTATATTATTATTATAATATAATATATTATATTATAATAATAATATAATAATAAAATAATATATTATAAAATAATATATTATAAAATAATATAAAATAATATATAATAATAATATATTATATTATATTATATATAAAAATAATATATTATAAAATAATATAAAATAATATATAATAATAATATAATATATTATATTATTTTATACATAAAAATTTATTTGCTAACAAAATAATTTTAAATGATGGTATCGTGGTATCACTATATCATAAAGACCAAGTTCGCGATAATCGATCGTTTATCGCAATCAGTCACAGTGAAGAAATGATAACACAGGCAAGTATATTCTAGATTTTACAATGTATCGCGACAGTCATTGATTGGACATAAATCAAAGCACATTAAAAATGGAAATTCGCTCTTTTTTGACCATTATTTTTGTAATCGCATTCGCTCTACTTCATTATGGTACGTTTTACAAAAATTTTTGATGATTTATTCGATAACATTAATTTTGTGTAGAAATGACAAACTTTTCAAATCGAATTACAAGGGGACTGCACACCATATACATCTAAGTGTATTATAAAATCTGATTTTAAGAATCATCATAAATTTGTTGCAGAATTAATATAAAAATTATAGAATAGGAGATATTATTTTTATGATTTGTATAATCAAAAAATCTCATTTTTAAATCTAATTAATTACTATAATTTGAAAATTTTTCTTGTTCTTGACTCCATTATAACTTAATTTAACATGTAATTGTAAAAGTAATTGCAAAAATATTTTTATTAAAATCTAATATTTTATTCATTCTAAGGAGAGGCAATGAGATGTTATAAGTGCGATTCGCGAATTAGTGAAACTTGTGCATTCGAACGTCGAAAGAGATAACAGAGTGTGCAACTACTAATTGTGCTACTTGTTATATTGGTAAGTACTAAGCGAATGAACATATATTATATATTATATACAATGGTTTTTAATACATCAAGTATTTTAATCTTTCTAAAAGTGAGAGAAAGAAAGAAATTTACTTCAGATAAATTTCGAATATAATTATGCATAAAAAGCTCTGTAATAATCTTACATTTAATATGTTATAGAACATTATTTTTATAAAGTTTTAGAAGTTGTATGTTTCTTACACATTAATTAGGAATATATTGTTTTCATCATTAATAGCATAATATTTTGATGCTTATGTGTATATTATATGAATGTAATTTATATATTTTTTTATAATACATTTCCTTTATTCTATTTTATAATACATAACAATCAGAATTATTAATAATAAATACAATTTTTTTCCAGACTGGTCCAACGGTACTGAGATTCTTCTCAGAGAACGCTCCTGTGGCATAGTAAATTATGACTTTGTGAACCGTTATTAATCGATTTTCAGTATTGTTCAATATGTTATAAAGATCTCTGTAATAAGTTTAATAATAATGCTAATATGGCAACAGTTAGCATGACATTAAGATACCTCATATTGTTTTGGGCGATTCGGTTTGTTCTTACAAATTCTTATTAATTGTTTAACTCACATAAAAAATACGTCCTTATATTTAAAAAATATTACATTAAATAGCTTTATTTTTCTTTTATTTTATCTATGCTAATTTATTATATTATATATCATATAATAATCATATCTTATATATTATAAAATATCATATAACATATCAAGAAATAGGGTAGTATCTCGCGCCAAATTCACGCGAAGCAACAACGAGGCATCCCGTGTATCTATACACGAATCGGATAGTCGAGGATGCTTTAGATTATCATTTCTCATGTAACAACTAAACGGATCGAATTTTTACTTAATCGATAGTTTGAATTGAATTATATAATAAAAATATCTTTAGTTTTTTTCCTACAAGTATTGTAAACGGAGGAAATATAATGTAAAGTTTAAATGTAAAAATTTTCTCTTAAGAAACGTCTCGATCGTTCTCTCCGTCGTCGGAAAAATATATGGTTCCTTTTAACACGAAATGGCACCAGCAGCTTTCTGATGGTTAAATTATCGTAATAATTGCACACATACACACACATATATTATTATATACATTATTATATATATAATAATGTAAGTGTGTGTGTGTCTACGCGCACGTCATGTATATATATATATATATATATGTATATATATATTGAATTTCTCCCCCCCCTCCCCACTCTCTCTCTCTCTCTCTCTCTCTCTCTCTCTCTATATATATATATATATATATATATATATATATATATACATTAGTGTATATGCTCTTAAATCATTAATGTAAGATAACTTGTACAATACTTTCATGAATTTATTCGTTGAAAAATAACAATAATTATGCATTGATGTATTCCCTAAATATGTATAATGCACTTACTATTTAAAAAAAACGTAAAAGAAAAGCGTTACGTGCGCCATGTGTTACATTTTTACAAAAAGAAATGATATAATCTCTAAAATCTTTTTTAAAATAGGTGAAAAACACACCAAGTACACGCGCCATGTACAAAATAGTATTATTTTTAAATTAAAAATATATAAATTACTGTAAAAAATTAGTATATGTGCAAAATAGTTTTGATTTCTTACAAAAAAGGTTATATAACAATTGTAGTGCGCTAAGAATAAAAACTTGTGCAAGTTTAAATAAAAATATTTTAATTTAAAACGCTGTTGCCATGTACAAAATAGTTATTTTAATTTTTGTAAATAATAATATTAAATTATAAAAATACTATTAAATTAAAAAATTAAAAATTTATTTAAAAATTAAAAATTAATATAAAATAAAAAAATATTTTAATTAAAAAAACTAGACGTTGCTAATTTTATTAGCATGTTATTCAGTTTAATATTGCCAATTTTAATTATATAAAAGACAATTTTCACATTTAGATTTTGCATTATATTTCCTTCCTTTACAATACATATAGGAAAAAATTAAAGATATTTTTATTATACAATTCAAAACTCAAACTATCGATTAAGCCTAGTAAGAATTCGATCCGTTTAGCTGTTATATGAGAAATGATAATCTAAGGCACTCTCAACTATCCAATTCGCGTATAGATACACGGAGTGCCTGGCTGTTGCTTCGCGTGAACTTGGCGCGAAGCCTAACCTGTCGTGTCTCTTGATATAATATAATAATTAATATAGGTAAAATAAAAGAAAAATAAAGCTATTGAATGTAATATTTTTTAAATATATGTTAATATATTAAAAAATATTACATTAAATAGCTTTATTTTTTAATATATGTTAATATTTAATATATATTTATTAATATCATATAACATATCATATCACATATCGTTTTTTAATATATGTTAATATATTATTATAAAGATGTGTTTTTTATGATGTGAGTTAAATACTTAATACGAATTTGTAAGGACAAACCGAATCGCCCAAAACGATACGAGGCATCCTAATGTCATGCTAACTGTTATTATATTAGCATTATTACAGAGATCTTTATTACATAGAATACAATATTCCAAATCGAGGTAATGGACAGAGCTAGAGTTATTCGTGCCACAGGAGCGAATAAGAACCTTAGTACCGTTGTAGAATTCTGGAAAAAAATTGTATTTATTATTAACAATTCTGAGATTGTTATGTGTTATAAAATAAAATAAAGGAAATGTGTTATAAAAAATATATATAAGTTACATCTATAATATACACATAAGCATCAATTATGTTATTAATGACAAAAACAATATATGTATTCCTAATTAATATACAAGAAGCATACAACTTTTATAACTTTATAAAAATAATATTCTGTATATAATATATTAAATATAGGATTATTTATCTTATATTTTTAAGAAATTTATCTCAAGTAAATTTCTTTTTTTTTTCTCACTTTTAGAAAGATTAAAATACTTGACGCATTAAAAACCATTGCATATAATATATGTTTATTCGCTTAGTACTTACTATAATGACAAGTAGCACAATTACTTCTAATTGGACATGATTCTACCTCTTTTTTCCATGATGGTTCGCTTACACAAGTTTTACTAGTTCTCGAATCGCACTTATAACATCTCTTTGCCTCTCCTTAGAATAAACAAAATAATAGATTTTAATAAAAATATTTTTGCATACAATTATATATTGAATTAATGGAGTCAAGAACAAGAAAAATGTTCACAGATTACAATAATTAATTAGATTTAAAAATTAAATTTTTTGACTATACGAATGTTAAAAATAATATCTCCTATTTTATTAATTTTGATATTAATTCTGTAACAAATTTATGATGATTCTTAAAATTAGATTTTATAATAGATGTATATAGCGTGTAATCCTTGTAACTTGATTTGAAAATTTGTCATTTCTATAAAATTAATGTTATCGAATAAATCATCAAAAATTTATGTAAAACGTACCATAATGAAGAAAAGCAAATGCGACTACCAAAATCGTGATAAAAAGAGAGCGAATTTCCATTTTTAATGTGCTTTAATTTATGTCCAACCAATGACTGTCGTAATATGTTGAAAAATATAGAATATAGTTATCTGCGTTATCATTATTTCTTCACTGTATCTGATTGCTATAAATCATAGATTATTGGGATTATTTGATCTTCATGTGATACCACAATCTTATGCGATTAAAATATAGAAAATTAAATTTTCAAGAATTCACTTATAATTAGTGATACTTAGGGGAACGATATACTTTCCATTATATAAAAACATATTGTTTAAAATTATTTTGGTAGCAAATAAATTTTTATATTATATATAAAATAATATGACATTACAATTAACATAATCTTTAGGTGAAAAATGAGCTATTCCACATTTGTTACATTTTTTTTATATATAAAAAGATTTTATTAAGAATTTTTTTGAGATACAATATTTCCTGTAGAGAGATATGATATTAATTTTGCGCAATATAAATAATGAAATATTTTAATTATCTTTCTAACACAGCAATATTTTGTAATGATATAATTATACACACACACATACACATATAAAACATACACACACACACACATATATATATATATATATATATGTTAATGTTATATATTAGTTATGTATATTATGTTATATATTATATATTAGTTTACATTATCCATTATACATTAGTTTACATTATGCATTTATTTTGTTTCACCTTTATTTTACATAAGCATCGTCAAGATAATGAGATACCGAGACATTTAGTATTACTTTGAACGGCATTCTATCTCATCGATTCAGATATGTAACACCTTTGTTATATTTTTACCACATTACATTTGTGCTGAAGATGACTTAAAATAGGGTCGAAACGTTCGCTATTCCTTCTTTTATTTTTATATTTTTTTATTTGTTTCATGCCTCTTATTGTATAATAAGTAAATAAATGTGTCATAATCGATGCTCGACTCATATTGCTATTGAAACTAATTTATTAATTATATATATATATATATATATATATATATATATACATGTACATATATTTACACTATTTAATAACTTTATATATATAAAATTTAGAATTAAAGAAAATATCATTTGTAACGGAAACTATTTTACACTTATAACTCGAATTCTTTCCTTAAATTAAAAAAAAAAGTTTTATTATATATTTAGATGTAGCTTCTTGTTATTATAAATCATTTTATAAATATTATAATTTAAACCAAATCTATACAAAAAAAATCTGATATTAAATCATTTATATCATATTAAAATAAAAATTTGAAATAAAAGATTGAGATACACAATTTGCGTGTATACATATGTGTATTTATTTTATTAGCAGTATTATTACATATTAGGAGTATCTAAAATAATAACTCTTAATGTAGAATAAAATTTTACTAACTATTCATCGCTTATCGCGAGTTTGCTGTTAAAGAATATCTTTATTTAAGAAGATTTTAAACACAAAATTGTTATAATAATTCTACAACTTCTGATAATTAACTTCTTTTATTACTACCTTTAACAAATTTCGCTTTATAATATCAATATATACCTTTGGCGAAGCTATTCTGTTTTCCGAATATTTCTTAAGCTACAGATATAAAGTTCATTAAAAAACGTAAAATATGATATGACTATGAAATTCGGTTTTGTTAATTTACAGACAGCATTATCTACGTAACGCAATTCCATTTACTGCATCCGGTAATTTCAACGGGCGAGTACTCTTAAAGCGTAAATAGAGAGAGCTGAAACGCGCGGAAAGACTTAATACTAAAGACGCAATCACTAAAATGTTTACTGTTGATTGAATGCACACTCAGGTTCTTTTGGCACACGAATACGAAATAAGGATGCCGACGACAATGATTTGTAAAAGTGATGCGACTGAATGAAATGCGAGAGCAAAACTAACAAGTTTCCAATCTTCTGAGAAGAAAAAAATGCATATTTGCGATGTGAAATTTAAGGAAATGAGAGCGGTATTGTAAAGACAATTTAATTAACGCTTTAATTAACGTCAATCAGGATAATTGTGATACAGAATAAATTTGATATTTAAATATTTTTTTGTGATAAGCTTAATGTAAAAAATTCTTTTATATAAAATTATATCTATATAATAATTTTATTGTAAAATATTACAAAACAATATTTTTCCCAGCGTTATAATTGTCCCCATGGATTTATAATATTTTATAGTTTATAATGTGATATATTAGTATATCTATAATATTTTATATTCAATTCTAAAATTTATTAAAATTACTTACATGAATAACAGATAATATAATATAATAAATAGATTTATTCTCTAGAGAGATATATACAGGTATTCAATATTAAAAATATTAAGCAGAATAATTTTTTACAATAATGTAAAGATAATGTACAATTTTACAAAATTTTGAACGTTTAATCATACTCTTTATTGCCTTTCACTACTCATTTTGATTTGTTAATTTAGAGGAGCCTTTAACATTGTTTATTTTAATTTAATTATACAATATAAAATCATAGATATTAATGTTATGCTCTAATATGATTTTGCTTATCGAATAACGCTTAAAATTATCGATAAATTAGTTAAAGCTGCATGTGAAAACTATAAGTGTGAAATTCATAAAGCTGTGAAATGTATTCATATATATTTAGATATGACTGTTCTTTCGAAACTATAAAGTTCTGTGATTATTCTACTATGAAGAGTATATAATATTCCTGCAGTAGTTCCTAATCTGTTTCTTAAACATGTGAAAAACAGACAACAGATAATCATTTTTAAATGATACATAATAGATATATATAATTTTCAAATAAAAGTTGCTAATAAAAGTTTATTAGATTATGTGAGTAATGAGAAATAATCATTAACGCGTATTATATTAATATATTTTCTTCAATTTTATGTGAATAATATTTAATTGTCTTCAATATTACAAATCAAGAGAGTCATATATTGTTATTATAAATTTTGGTTAATAATTTTATAAAAATTGCTTTTTTATTTACAACAATTTATTTAACAGTTTATTTAACGTGACATATTCTAAAATTTTAGCCAGAAAATTATTTATTATAAAATTATTGATTATAAAAGATTATAAAAACAAAAATACACATTATATATGTATATTTTATAAATAATGTGTTATAATGGTAAAGCTTAAAAATTAAGAATCTATAAGAATAAACATAATTGCCCATGAAAATACCACCCATGACAAGGTTATCATATTAATTGATACAGAGTTAGCATTATTACATAAATCTGAATTGCACATCATACAAATCTCTCCTTTAGTATTATCACATTTAAAGGAGAAAGGTACACATCCACGTTCCACGATGACCTCAGAATCGTTAGATTCTACAAAAAGAAATATTTATTTCTCTAACAAACTCATTTCTTCTGATTGTTACAAAAGAAAAAAATAAGTACAATATATAAAATAAGGAAATATTATATTATTAAAAAAGTTCTGTTGATTGATATATAAGAGAACTTCAAAATTTATATATTTCTTGAAATATTTCAATATTGTATCGTTATTGTAAATTTTTGTGAATTAAAATATTAAAAATTTGAAAAAAATTTGACTTAAGTAGAGAAAAAATTGACTTAAATATTTTCCTAACTATAATGACAAATAATTGAAAGAGAACATAGAATTACCAAAAGCATTTTTGTGAAAGATAAATCTTGAAAAAGAATCTAATTTAAAGCCATAGGATATTTATTTATTTGTATACTTACGACGTTTAATTACGGCACACCAGTATTCTTCCCTATCATATGTATCATATGCATTTGGAAAAATGCTTCTGCGTAACCTGTAGTCTAATTAAAGAAAAGAAAAATATTAATAAATATTATATAGTTCAAATATTGTTCTAAATTAACAAAAAGGGAGAAAGATTAATAACTCAAATATAAAAAAAAGATAGAAAAAACGGAAATCAATTTTTAAAACATTATTAAAATATCAAATAATTTCAGTTATTTATTTTATAGTTACTATTAGTTTAGAGTTACATTTAATTGTATTGAAAATCATCGCAATTATCATTTTTGCATTAATACAAAAAATCTTTCTAAAATTTTTTCTATAAAAATAATGTCTTATCATACAATGCAATTTAATAACAATTCAAAAAAATATATAAAAAAATCTAAACATTAATGTAATCTAACAATATTTTGATTTATTTTAAAATTTAAATTTATTTCAAAAACTTTAAAAATTCTTTTGTTTTTTAAATCTGCAATAAATCAAGTTTATACTCTTTTATTGTACAAATTATATTATATCTTAATATAGTTTTCAGTTAATATAGTTTTCAGTTAAGAATTTATTAAATTGCATAATTAACTATATTGAATTTAATTTTGTTTTAATAAGCATAAGATATTTATTTTCTGGATACCTCTCGCATTATTTTTCGGCGTAGGTTCCGCAATTTCTGTCAGAGTTGTTTGTATTAAAGTTGTCGGGGATGTCTCTGTCGGAGTTGTCTGTGTCGGGGATGTCTGCGTCGTGGTTGTTTGCGTCGGGGTTGTTGTTTGCGTCGGAGTTGTCTGCGTCGGGGTTGTTTGCGTTGGAGTTGTCTGCGTCGGGGTTGTTTGCGTCGGAGTTGTCTGCGTCGGGGTTGTTTGCGTCGGAGTTGTCTGCGTCGGAGTTGTCTGCGTCGGGGTTGTTTGCGTCGGAGTTGTCTGCGTCGGGGTTGTTTGCGTCGGAGTTGTCTGCGTCGGAATTGTCTGCGTCGGGGTTGTTTGCGTCGGGGTTGTTTGCGTCGGGGTTGTTTGCGTCGGAGTTGTTTGCGTCGGAGTTGTTTGCGTCGGGGTTGTTTGCGTCGGAGTTGTCTGCGTCGGAGTTGTCTGCGTCGAGGATGTCTGCGTCGAGGATGTTTGCGTAGAAGATGTCTGCGTCGAGGACGTCTCTGTCGGAGATGTATTCGTCGAGATTGTCTGTGTTGAAGATGTTTGCGTTAAGGTTATTTCTGTCGAAGTTGTTGTAGCTAGGTTAGGACATTCTTCTGCCATGCTTGAGTATGGTCCCTCCTTACAATCGGAGTTGTTATCCGAGCTACATACATAACATTGCAATGCTTCCCCTTGAAAATGAGACAATATCATATTAGTAAAAGTATTTTTATGTATAACTATATATTAAAGTATAAATATTATTGTTTTTAAATATTATTGTTTTTTTTTAATTAATTAATGTAGAATTTATTAATTATTTTAATATGATTTTTGGCATATTTTATTTTATTCTTTTAAATATAATTTGTTGAATAATGGATGACGCTTATTAATTACTAATAAATTTTATTAGAAATATATTGAATAAAATAAATAACAGAAATATATTAAATAAAAAAATTAAATTATATACTATACATACATACAAGTACTATAAACACATATACATTCATAATTTTTTGTATAATTTCACTTTTTAAAAATCCATTTTTAGTAGAATTTTTAACGCAGTGATTGAATTATTAAAGATTTGAATTGCTTACCTGAGTGAAGAGTAGCATATATAATTATAGAAATAATGATCACTAAAGAACGATTTTGCTTTTTCATGTTTGATGCGTCTTATTTTCCGTCAAACTAACAACTGCTGTTGCATCAAGAAATCTGTATGCACTGTCTAACATTATTATCGATTTTCATCATATAGCTAATCGCGATAAACGCAAAATTATCGCAAGTATGGCCGTCAATGTTATTATCTCAATACTGCGATTAAGACGCAAAAATGAATTATCAGGGATTCACTGTTTTCAAGTTACTTTTGTTATAACTATGCTTTTAATATAGAAGAAGAATATTTCATTGGCAATGCAAAATATTTTATTGGCAAAAGGACATTTAGCTTTTTAATATACACATTGATGTAATAAATATAATATAAATTATGAATAGAAAATACACTTATTTTTTCTCAAAGTATTACTTTCCTGTTATGCTAAAAATTTTATTAAGAAAATTTTATTAAAAATTTTGAAAAAATAATTTTTAAGATATAAATTCTACAAATTTTAAAAGATTAGTGGGACTTATTAATTCATATATATTTCATAAACAATTTTCTCTATATTTTATCTGCTAGAAACGTAAAGCAGATTTGATATCGGATTACAAATGTACATTAGTATTTTAGCAATAAACGTAATAAAGTCTCTTCCATATAAATACAATTAAAACAAGTAAATCAAGCAAACAAGAGTTAACATGCAGCGGATACGAATAATATCATTCTGAATAAAGTTGCAACTTATTATATATATATATATATATATATATATATATATATATATAATAAGTTGCAACTTTATTTAGAATGATATTATTCGTATCCGCTGCATGTTAACTCTTGTTTGCTTGATTTACTTGTTTTAATTGTATTTATATGGAAGAGACTTTATTATATATATATACTTAATATTGTATATTTATATATTTAATATTGTATATGTTTCGGTTTTCTTCAAGCCAAGCTTCAGTATTAATAAAGATTGACAGTGTTTTAACTTTTAAACAGAATCAATTAATTAGTAACAATTGCAATTGTTTTTATTATACAAAATATGTTACAATCGGATGTGGTTAAGATGTGTAAAATTCAAACACGCAATTGACATTGCTTTTATATCTTTCGTTTGATTAATTTTTACATTTCATTTGACATTTTTAATGTATGCCACAAATTTTTGAAATTTTTATGCTAAAGTGATACAATATATTCAGTAAAAATAAATTTCCATGCATATTATACGATTTTATCGAATGTAAAACTTACAGAGGAATTATTTAAGAGATAAGCTATCATTATATACACGCCATCTGTGATAAATTTTTTTCATAAAAAATGGATTTATTTCTTTGTCATTTGCAATTTTGTTCCGTTATCGAAGTCCATTTGAGATTTCTCAATTTCATTTAAACGTCTATTGTTCAGAGCCCACAGTATCTGTGCTTTCAATTTTCCTTAACCAAAAATATGATAATGGATTCAGGAATTAAGATGGATATGGTAAATATTAATCTTGATCACAATTATCCGATTGATAAGTAAAAGAACAAATAAGATAAGAGTAAATTGAATGAATAAAATAGAGATACACATAAAATTAAGATTTGTCTCAAATTTGAAACGGGATTAAGAGGAAAGGGGCTTATAAATGTCACTTGACGACAATGATATCACAAGAATCAGGATATCTAAATAATTATTTATATAAACTGGCATATACATTTATAATATCGGTTTCAAGTTTTGACATATTAATATCTTTTTCGCAGAATAAAATTTTGCCTGCAAAAAATATATGTATTACAAAATTATTAATAATTATTATATTATTAATTATTATTAATTATTATTAATAATTATTATAAAAAATTATGAATAATTTTGTATTAATTTTACATTCATAAATTTCAAGTGTGATAAAAAACGACGAGTAAAGCAAGAATGCTCAGATGTAAAGCAACAAATATTATTAACGTATCAAACTAATGTAATATTTTTATCTCGAGTTTTTCGACTCGAAAGTGTCAAAAGCTAGCAGTATAATTGTGCCGAAGCATCGAACGATGTGTCTCCTACGAGATGCGGTAGAACCAGGGAGACTCGGGAGCAATTGTATCGTGAAAGGGGAGAGTTCTGTACGCAAGTTGGGTGTTCGCTAGAGCGTAAAGGTATTCGCTTCCCACGCTTAAGCTATGAAATAACAACGATGCTCACGGATGCTTGAGCATCCTTGCCGCTTCTGATTGTTCGTCGTCATTGTTCCTTGCTCGATATTTCTTCAAATTTCTGATCGCCGTGCAACATCGGCTCCTTTTGATCACATACTAGAACGACGACTCCTTTTCTTCTCTCTTCCCTCTTTTTTTATTATACATAATCATACGACGTAGTCTTGAAACATATATTTCATCTTTACACGGGTATCATAATATTAATTTTTTATATATAGTCTATAAATAATCTATAATAAACATAATTTATCGATATTCGCACAATAAACATAATATTATTAAGATCGTGCTATAAATGAATCATGGAAAATATAATTTATCATATTATAAAGATCGTGTCTACAATCAATAATTATTTATGATAATAATAAGTTTAAAATATTGTTATAAAATGATGAAGAAGCATGCATATAACATATATTGTGAAATATTTACAAAATATTGGCAATATACGATACATATATACGTATATAATTCTTGATCTATTTAAAGACATAAACTTGGTAATTATTTATTTATACGGATCACTTCCCGATTTCAATAATTCTCACATATGTTAGCAAGATCATCATTTTGAGTAATGTTGTGAAGATTTTAGTTGGCGGTCATTGTTTATTAAAAAGATATAAACAAAAGAAGTTTCATAAGTTTATTAATACATTTATCGAAAGAAAATTGCTGCATAATTTCACATAGATTTGTAACTTTCTATGCAAAGTGAAGTGTATCCCGCATCAAACAAATACAGGTTAGGTTAGGTTATATCTTCTGAAAGTGATGCCCCTTGCGGGGGGGGCGAAACATACTGTATCTACGCATGTATTTCCTAAGATGAAGCAAAATTTACTCTTAATGGAGGTCAAGATTAAGTGAACTTTGCTTCATCTTAGCTTCACTTTCAGAAAATATAACCTAACCCGTGTTTGTAATGCAGGATACACTTGACTTTGCATAGAAAGTTACAAATGTAACATTTTTCGCGCACAAATAGTTTAATAACTCATCATATTTTGTTGTTAAAGCGAGAAACTCGTAGACCTTCATGTTAACTGTCAACAATCTGTCTTGATAAACTTTAAAAATTTCATATAGATTATCACACATATACATATACAATATATAGCTTCAATATAAACCACCATTATTAATAAATTAAAACAAAGGAATATATATGAAATTAATAATTTATTATTTTTTTACGAATTGCAATTGTAATATTTACCATATTAAAATCTAGGTGATGATTCAAATGATAAAAAATATTTTAAACTAAATGTTGTGCGATTGCTGGATGATAAAAGGAATTAGCATATCAATCACAAATTATATTTATATGCACGGACATTTATATTTACTCAAAATACATTTTCATACATATAATAATGGAATAATATTATTACATATTATATATTTTTTATATAGTAGAAATCGACATCAACAACATTATTTGACACGAACAACATTTACAATAGATAAATTGCCATAAAATACTTGTAATAACTGAAAATTCTGTTAAATATATTGTGCCATAATCATAACCTTTTTATGCCATAATTCATCTTAAGTGGATTGTGCAGTCTTATGAAACCAGTTTTTCGAACATCTTTTAGAAGATATTTTTTAGAAAATTTTCGAAATCTTTTAGTATATCGCCGAATAAACCTTTTAGAAATTCATCAATGTCTCGCTACAAAATGAAAAAATAAATAAAATTTATTTTTTGTATACATACTGCGTTTGATTATTATATTAACATATATAAACGATGTGGTTACGCAATTATTTATTTTATTATTGACACCGACAAAATAATTTAATAAGTTTTTATATAAGAAATTTTATTAAAACAAGTAAAAACAAATAAATAAAAATTTATTATTAATATTGTATAAAATAATACACAATTAATATTGTATAATATTTATACAATATTAATTGTATGTTATTTTACATAATATAATATACAGGGTGGCCCCGAACGTTCCAGCCAGACTTTGAGATCTTATAGGAAATTTAATTCTGAACAAAAAATTTCCTATAAACACGGGTCGAAAAATGCTTCCTTAAGACATTATCGCTCAAAAACCTCTGATGAAGGAAGAGCAAAAGGTGAAAAGAAAAATGAAACTAAATAATTTTTCAAAAAAAATGATAAAAATAAAAAATAAAAATTTTTTTCTTTTATAAAAATAAAATAAAAATTAGTTAAAAAAAATTATTTTATTTTTATAAAAGAAAAAGATTTTTATTTTTATCGTTTTTCTCGAGAAATTTATTTAGTTTTATTTTCTTTTTATTTCATTTTCTTTTTATCTTTTGCTCTTCCTTCATCAGAGGTTTTTGAGCGATAACTTCTTAAGGAAGCATTTTTCGACCCGTGTTTATAGGAAATTTTTTGTTCAGAATTAAATTTCCTGTAAGATTTCAAAGTCTAGCTGAAACATTCGGGAACACCCTGTATAACATAATATAATTTTCATAATATAACTCTCATAATATAGTGATCGCATTTGTATAATTTTGATTAAAGACCATGAAGAAAATACATAATACGATATTATATGAACATTATGTAAAACATAACTATTATTTTTAATACGTAATTATTATTAATAATTAAATATATAAATATTACAAAATCACAATATATATAATGATTTTTATAAATATTAAAAAATCACTATATATATATATATATACTAAAGAAACACAATATGTATATATATTCATTGTGTTTTTTAAATATTTATTAACATTTTTAAATACTTATATTTATATATATTTAATATATTTTTTCATTAAATAAAAAAATTATACCTTAGGTCGCGAAGCAGCATCCGCTGTAGCTGATGATTCAGCCATGACATCAAAGATCGAGACAGTCGCAAAAATGGCAATCAACAAAAATAGATACGTTACGGTATTCATCGTTGCAGACTTATGAAGGACTGATTAAAAAATTTTGAATTTTAACACCTTTAGCGCTTCAATTTATACAGTAAAAAATCGTGATCTGAACACACATATTGATAAAAAATAGTCGTAATTACTATAAATATAGTTATTTTAAGTGTCAACAATAAAATTAAAGTTATTATTACTGTGCACAAAGTTATTATTACCAACATTATAGTAGTAATAACTACAAGAATAAAAATCTCAACTATAATTTTTTTTACTATGCAACTGATGGTTCCTTTTTCAGTGCATAAACATTATCTAATCTGAAAAATTTTAATATTTATTAAGACTATTGAATTTTATGTAACCGTTATTTTTTAAAACTTTAGATAAAATAATACTTATTATTGCACATAAAATTGCTCAATAAAAAACAGGATGATTTTTAGGATTTTTAGGGTTACTTCGTCTCGTCATGCTAAATCTTTTTTTGATCAGACTTATAAAGAACGCGGTTCCTTTTTGTATCTCTTTTTTTCATTATACATAATCGATGTATTCTTGAAACGTGAATAACTTATACAAAATCTCTAATTTGAAAAATAATTTTTTTAGCGAAGGTGTAGAAGATTCGCAGATAAAGAACTGTACAAGCGATTCGACAAGTTTCCATATATTTCAACATATATACATTATTAATTATTATCAGATAATGCGATGTGTCACTTTTTTATCTTTTTACTCGTTGCGCAACAAACACGAGTTCTCGATGGCTATAATATCGATCGACATGCGTCAATATGTACTGACATGTAGCATACATGTTGTAGAAAATTGGCGAATGAGCGAGATAAGAATCCCTAATCGGTATCAGTAAATGGATTTGTTGTTTAGTTGCGAAGCGATCGTTCATATGTTGCAACGATGCGGAATGCAATTGATACAAGTACATCAAGAAAATTTATGATAATGAACATGATAAATCAGAATAATGACCTTTACACGATGTTTCCGCGCCTTAATTATACTTTCTTCGATAGATCAAAGTCGTTTGGTTTTATATGCAGCGAAAGCGTAATGCTTCCCTCTTAATGCACTTGAGTTCGTTGACATATGCAAACTGTTTACTTCAAGGAAAACGCAACGATGCGTTAAAGAAGCGGGTGAGAAAACATGAAACTCGTACGTTAAAATACTTAATTCTAGTACATTTGCCCCAACTCATTAATATTTTTAATATCACAAAATGACTTATTAAAAATTCACACACAAGATAAATCTAAAAATAAAGGTGAGATACATTTTCTTATCAATAATTCTTCGAAGGTGACGTTGTTCATACAATAATTATCGAAACTTTAATCGCAATAATCTTGAATTAAAATTTGCACACATTCGCAACTTGTTCTCATATAGAGATTTTCTCGCTTTGCAATATCGCAGGAATGCATACATGTAGAAAAAAGATGTGGAAAATGTGGAAGATGCGTGTAAACAGATATATGCCAAGAAGTCTGAGAATAACAAAAGGTAAAGTTTTTTTTTATAGGCCAGTATTTTATACCAGTATTACCAAGAGATGAAACAAGATTGTAACTTGCAGCGAGACAATGTCGGGATTGATATTTTAGTATCTTGCATCTTTCAAATCTCTCAAATGATTCATAATTCAATCATATCAAAATAAATTTACGATAAAAGTAAAGATGTATAGAAATGTGTAGAAATGTTTAATAAATCTAACTTCTCTTTTCAAAAGTATTTAGTAGATCTGTTTTTAGCGAAACACACGATTCTAACAATGTTGTAATTCTCAATGGAATTTTTAAATTTTGTAATGCAAATGAAATAATTTGTTTAGAAAATAATAATACTGGGGAAAATTTTCTTTCTTTCATTTTAATTTTCATCTTAATATCTATTTCGATATTTTAAAAATACATTTAAATTATTTTCTTGTGAAACTATTTAATGTGTCTAAATTAATTTGTGTCTAAAACTTCTTTCTTAAATCTGTAAATATAAAAAACTGTTTATTCAGTTATTTAAGATCTATTTATCTACTTAAGATATAAAGTAGAAACTCTTTCAATTTCTAACTAAATTAAATTAATGGAATGGCTCTAGAATTGTGAGAAAATTGAGATTGGAAATAAGAGCAAAATTTCTCGTATATACCATATTAAATTCTTCACAATCACATACATCATATATTTTTGTGATTTAAAAATAGCGTACGTAAACTGTATATTGTACTATATTTAATATATCTGACAGTTTTTTTCTATAAAATAAAAGTGATTTATCAAAACAATTTATTAATTTTATCACCGATCTTTTTGAGACGTTATGTAAAGAGAGTTTGCAACCTCAGACAAGAATTTCTCAATTCCGTAAGATTTCCGATCTCTCATTTATGTCGCATTGTCATAAAAAAGGGCACTTTGTTT
This sequence comes from Camponotus floridanus, assembly GCF_003227725.1. Classification (NCBI taxonomy): domain Eukaryota; kingdom Metazoa; phylum Arthropoda; class Insecta; order Hymenoptera; family Formicidae; genus Camponotus; species Camponotus floridanus. The sequence continues at coordinate 646,139 of NW_020229414.1, forward strand.
TAAGAACAATCTCATTGAACAGCGAGAAAAGAGAACCTCATTTTTCCGCGCTCCGTTAATCCACGTGCAGCGGGTAAACGCTGAAGGAGATAGAACGACCAATCTCCCAAAACCAGTTGTGAACTTAATCCCATAATCTTCCTGCGAGCTTCGCACAATGCGCTCACCGTTAAATTAATATTAACCACCCGCAGCGTCGCAGTTTCATAAACATTCCTACATATTACGTTCCGCAAAAGTACGAGTTTCCCTTCTTGTTATTTTATTATTTTTCTGTTCAACAATTTTTATATCGGTCTTAGCCACTTTTCATAATGATTCGTAATTTTAAGCTACGTATCAATTGTTATTATATTATTGCGTAAAAAACAAATATATAAAACAGGATATGAAATACATAGGTAAACCAATGAAGAAATAATGATAAAAAGCATAAAACTAATTGTAAAAAATGTGACGGTTCCATTTCTTCTTCGTTTTTAAATTTTAGATTGGAATACGATTTGGGTAGAAACCGGAAAAATAATAAGAATAATATATCTGATAAAATTTAATCACTATTGAGACATTGATACATTTTTATTGCAATATCTTTGCATTTTATCGTTCGATATCTTTTATAAAATGTCTAATGGATTTCTTAAGAAAAGAGTAGGAAGAAAAACTTATGATATAAGTTTTCTATATTTATTGTATAGATTATTATTAGATTATTAATTTAATATTAATTATATATTATTAGATTATTAATTTATTATTAATTAGATATTACTTAGATTTGTGATTGGGATTAATTTTTTTTGATTCTATTTATATCTGTGAATATATTATATTTTATATTTTTTAAAAGTTTTCCAAAAGGCATATAAAAGTATTTTCATAGTCAATTAATATTCATTTGTAAACTAAAAGTAAAATTAAAATGCAACTAAAAATAAAATTAATTTACTTGCATGACATTTTATCATTATGAAATATTTTAAAAAAACAAAAGAACTTTCCACGACGCTGTTATCAGACTGCACTGTCTTATCAGATAAAATAAGATCTGCAATGATTAAATACCTTTGATAAAAGTTATACGTTATTTCTTTACATTTTTATTTTTTTAAATGAAAAACAAAATCCATTATCGGAAATATGTACTAGTGATGGTACACGTAACTGAACAGTGAAAAATTAAGAAAGTTTATTATCGAAAATGAGTCAGAGAAAACGATCATCAGAGTCTAGACCTCAGCAATATTAAAGATAAGATTTTATGTGCTGGATTAATGTTGCATTTTTCACAATTTTCATTCGTAGAAACTTCCTTGTATAAAGTATTGTAAGCAAAAATATTCCATTTACGTCATATAAGTGGATCGATAGTGTAATATGTTAACAATTTTTAAAATTTTCCTTATAAGAAATATATAGAAAATAATATAGAAAATAAAAATAATTGACCATAATATTTAAAATAAAAAAATTCCCCACACACACACACACACACACACACATAATATATGATTATAATATAAAATTTTTAATCTATGTAGCCATTAATAATTTTAATATCATGGCATTCGTACGTGATAAATAAGACATATAAGACAGAATGAAACATAAATGCATAATCGCAGGAATGGGACGAGTCGCTAAAATCATTTATGATCGGCGTGGGCCGCGCAGGTAGATTTAGGACCAGAATATCACTACAAAGATATAATTATCATTTATCACTAACGCACGACGGACATGCCGCAATTTATAGGTTAATGATGATAGGATGGTACCAGATAGAATTTTATGATGCATAAAATAAAATTTTGTTCTGCACTGCACGATCCTTGCTTTATCATACAGGGTCTTCTAAAAGTCTCGGAATGATCAAATATCTCAAAAACGGCATTTTTGGAAAAAATGTTTCAGATGAAAGTTTTAAGATTTCAAAAGTTCAATTGAGTGATCATATCTATTTGACTTTGAAAGGGTTCAATGGGTTATATAGAATTCAACGTTGTTTTTTTTATAATAGTACTTCCTATTTTTCATTACTTATTCTTGCAGCTTGAAATAATAATTGTTTTTAAGAAAAAATATATAATTTGCAATTAACAGTTACAAACTTTTGCAATTAACAGTTACAATTTTTAAAAACAATTATATGTTTACTAATTGATTCTTCTCGTTATTTTGTGCGTAATAGTATTGAGATAATCTCATCGAAAAATGAATATTTTACAAGATATTTCATAGCTTATGTTAAATTAAACAATTAATAATTATTTCAAGTCTCATAACTTGAAAAGTACTATAAAAAATACTTTGTTATAGTATTTTGGAAAGCTCTTGAGATAAGCTATAAGAATATGCAATAAAAAATAGAGAGTTTCACTTAAAAAAACAAAATTAAACTGCATATAAATTTGACTGCATAACCTTTCCACTTAAAGTTAAACGAATAAGATTATTCAATAGTATTTTAAAATTTTTTTAAATTTTTGTCTAAAACATTTTTATCGAGAATGTTTTATTTTTTAGATATTTGATCGTTCTGGGACTTTTGGAGGACCCTGTATATTTCCGTCGAAAAAAAATATCGTTGAAGTTTTAAAATTTTAATGATAGAGCTGAACGTGCGTAAGCTATCGAAATAATTGATATAGATAATGTAAACTTCCTGTAAAAGAATAAAACAAAAAACACAATGCGATCCGAGATAATGCACGTATCAAAATATTGTTTGTCTATGTGTGTTGTGTGTGTGTACATAAAATATAATCAAAAGACACATCACAATAATAAATAGGATAGCATAAACGTCTTTCTTATATGAGAATTTATTTAAAAAATCACATAAAAACGCCAATTGTTGCAAATTTTACAGGAATCAAGAAGAAGTTTTCCAATTTCGAACGTACGCTCTGCGTGATCTTATACATAATAAAATTTATTGTATGTAATCAAATATGAATTATACATATAAATAAAGAAACTTATGGCATTTATAGATAAATAGAATATTCACCATAAAAGGTATGCATTAATTGCAAGTATTGAATCAACGTTTTGCTCGCATCTTACTATGACGCTAAACTAATATAGATTTTAATCAAGAGAAATAGAATTTGGTCACAATATCATAAAATCATATGAGTTTTGTCCATTTAAGATGTTATCTATCAATTATAGTCATTTTTATACACAATCTTAGTATTATTACCATAGATAACTTTATTATCAATTTATATATAATAAGAAAGAATTTTAAATTCAGAGAATTTTCAGCTTATATATATGTGTGTGTGTGTGTATGTATATATACGTATACAATAAATGTTTCGTCTATTTGAAGATATAAAATTGTATTTTAATAAATTCTTTAAATAAATTTCGAATAAGTATTTCGAAATAAAATTACCGATATTAACGTTAAAATTTATTTGCGGAGTCAAATCGCCATCAAAACAATCTTTACAATTTTGCACTGTTGCAAGTTAGTCTAGTTTTCCATTGTGACGGAATATATCGCCATATCGAAAGGAGTTACTTCTATTAATATTTTATGGAAGCTTATACAAGAGATGAGACAGTTTGATGTGTCCAATACGACGAAAAATGAAATGATATGGAATGATATGATGGCCAAGTTTAAGATGAAATCTCATCTTTCATTAAGCTTACAAAGTGAGAATTCGCATGTGTATTATTATTTTTTATAATTAAGATTTGTGCAAAAAAATCATCTGTGATCATTTTCACAGATTGTCCAACTATTCGCAAGACAAATGTTATAATTGTTTGTTGGATCTGTCATCATACTGCTAAATTTAAAAAATTAGATATTGATAATGTACGCATATCGTATGAACGTATCTATTATGTTTCAGCATAAAATATCACTGCAAATATCACTGCAAACATCGAATTAAAACTCCATTGCAATATAAACGGAACTAACAATTTTTAATTTTTGCGATATAAATATTAGTGTATAACACTGATATTTATTAATACATGATATATTTCGTGCACGTGCGCGTGATGTATGGTAATAAAACAATAATCACATATCATATTTTTCATCCCAACACCAGAAATATTATTTTGTATAATTTTGTACAATATTATAAGTAATATTATAGATAATTTATTATAAAATATTAATAATAAAATTAAAATTTGCCGAATATGTCACAAATTCTTAAACATAATCCTTTTGTATCACAGTTCATTTTAATTGCATTTTAGCCTCCTGGAAACCAGGGCCCAAGGAGTTGGGACACTTCCCAACACAATACAAGAAGAGGTTGCTGTAACATATAAAATAAATAAATTTTTTTTATTTTATCTAATTATCTGTACATATTAAAATATATATAAAAATATTACGGCTACACTGAGAAAAAAGTTGATAACTTGACTAAACCATTTAACTAAATTATTATTTTTTTATTGAAATATTTAAATTAAATAATACATATTAAATCTAACATGACATCTTATTAATTTAAAAATATTTATACATTTCAATTAAAAAAATAATAATTTAGTTGAACGATTTAGTCAAGTTAGCAGCTTTTTTCCTCACTATGAAATATATATTTTATTATTAAAAAATACTACGTACAAGGTAAGGTATGACCCATTTGTAAAACATTGCCATAAACCATTTTGCTACTAATAACGCATAAATTGTTGATTCTTTTTCATAATTAGCTAATGGCAAAGCTGTGCCATTCGAGATCGAGACTGCAAAACCAGCAATTAACAGAAATATATATATTATAGTATTCATTGCTGTAAACTACTCAAAATTTTTGAATTTTGATACTACGTCTTTATAGTGACTGAATTTATATACCAAAAGTCGTGATCTGGATATCATTAAACATTATCTAATCCGGAAAATTCTAACATTTATTAAGACTTTATTAAATTTTATATGCACATTACTTTTTAAAACTCAAGATAAAATAAGGTTTATTGTTGAATATAAAACTGATTAAAAGGAACAATAGTATTTTAATATTATACTTGAATAATGCATTTCTTTACGCATAATCATATTTAAAAAGTCGTGCGGAAAATCGTTCTTTCGATACTGGAACTGGTTCTATTCCATTATTTTCTGAATTCTAATTACAAATTTAAAAAATAGAAAAATATCTTATAGAAACACAAGAGAAACATAACAAAAAATTCGAAATGTGATGTGTATAATAGTAAAAAGTTAACATAAATTATATATATATATATATATATATATATATATATATACATGTATATATACATAAAATGTTCTCTTATTAAACAAGTTGTGTTGAGAATAAGGATACTTATACATAAATCTTTAGCAAAATAGTAAAATAGTAAAATGTTTAAATGTCATGCACATCGTGCGTGCACCGCTTGATTCATGCGTCTAAGGCCCGATTGCACCAACGTTAATTTAGCTTTAAGTGAGACTTAAATATATGTCTATCTTTATCTTTCTTTCTAAATAAATAAAGACAGACATATTTAAGTTTCGCTTAAAGCTGAAATAACGTTGGTGCAACTGGGCCTAAAGCGCTTATTCATTAACTTAAAGTTGCTTTTATTTAAAAAGTAACATCCAGACACACTTTTATCAGAGCAAAAAGTTGTTTCTTTTGACAATGTATATTCCGTGTTCGCGAATTTTGAAACTCACTGTATTATATATATACTTAGCTATTATATTTTGCAATAGTTATCTATGCAATTGAACTACTTCTCTTTTGGCTAATTGATTTAACGCTTCATGTGTAGCAAAATGCATCAAAACAAATAAATAATTCAAAAGAATGCAAAAAATAAACACGCAATAAATGCATAAATTATTACTTTAAAATTTTTGTAATTTATGATTTGCTAATAAGTTCTGTTGAATTGGAAAAGTTAAACTACAATTTTTTAGAATTTACATGAAATTAAGCCATTCATTGTTTATTATAACAAAATATAAATAATGAAATTTATTAATAAGAATGTTACATTTTTATTGAATATTAAATGTCTTATATTGGATTATATATTTTAATTTTACAACATATTAATATAATATAATACATATATATATATATATATACATATAATAAAACACCCTATATATATATATATATATATATATATATATATATATAGGGTGTTTTATTTTAAATGATGCAGCTGAATATCTCTTAAAGTAAAGGAGATTGGAAAAAATGTTTCAAACAAAATTTGTTTGACTCGAAGGGAGACATAAGATGATGTTATTGGTTTGATCTTGGATAATTGTTTGAAGATCACATGAAGGAAATCAATCTTCAATTTTTTAAACGGAACCCTTTATTTTTTATTGCTTATTTTTATAGCTTATTTCGAGAGCTTAGCGAAACACTATAATAAAGTATTTTTTTATTGAGTACTTTTCGAGTTATAAGGCTTGAAATAATTTCTTAATTTTACATAAACCATAAAATATCTAGTAAAATATTCATTTTTCGATTATCTTACCTTAATACTTTTATATACAAAAAGAGCGTGACAGTTTGAATGAGTGTGACGGTTGAATTCGCACTAAATTTGATCTTTCATTGATTTACAAATTACATTACCCGTATGTATTGCTTCGCTACTTTTATTCTATTGAGATCTGTGCAAAGAAAAACCATCCACGATTGTTTTCATAACTGCCTATAATTAATTGTTCAATCACAAAGAACAAATGCTAATATAATTGCCTATTCTATTTATCTTTGACGTGAAATTTTATTCGATTTTAATAATTTAGTATAAATAAAATGCATTGATATAGTCTATTATATTTTATTATAAAATCATTACAATTAAGAGCCAAATTAAAACTTTTTTTGCAATATAAATGAAGTTAATAATTTTTTTATTTTTGCGAGGAGCAATGCAATTATTAATATAAATATTCTATAATATATCTTTGACGATGAACGTATTCATAATTAAAATTTGCATATAATTATTCATAACAAGGATTAATAATGATAAACCAAGCATATCAGCATATAACATGGGCATTTATTAATACAAAAAATATTTTGATATATTTTGATATATTATTATAAATTACAAACATAATTGTATATTATATTTTACATAATTTTGACACCAAGAATATTACGTGTTTTTTATTCTAGAAAAAATATTTGCATTTAAAATTATTGAAAATTCTGCAGAATATATTGTGCCTTTTATTATTATTATGCCACAATTATTAATTATTTAAGCATAATTTTTTTATATTATAGCTCATCTTAAGCGCATTTTAATTTCAAATATAATCCAGTTTATAAATTAAGTAATGCTTGTAGCGCAGGAGGAAGCATACCAGAACTTACAATATAGTTAAATATATAAATAATAATATCATTAAGAATATTTCTAAAAATTACATGAAGCATTCTACGTAATATTCTTAACGGACGAAGAAAGAGACAAAGTAAAAAAGTAAAAATTGTTCTTGAACATATAAAAAATATCCTAAGTAATGTTCCTACTGGATCAAGAAGGAAAGAAAGTAAAAAAGTGCAAAAATTCCATGAAAACTTAAGAAATAGTCCAAGTAATGTTTCTACCGGAAGGAAGGAAGAGAATAAAGTCAAAACACTCCTCTGAAATGCAAGAAAATAAATAAAATTTTATTTTTTATTTTGTCTGTTTATATACATATATTGAAATATATAATAGACGTTACAATTATATACAGTATTTTATTATTGGTACGTACAAAATAAATTTTTACGAGTGATTAAGAATTTTCTCTTACAAGTAAATAAAAAATTTATTATTTGCGTTTTATACTGTTTTTATGTAAATTATTTTAAAAATACAGTTATTGTATATAAAATTTTTGACAAAAAATATCAAAAATAATTAATATTTTTTTTTTTTTTTTTCTTTAATGTTTTCTTGTCAAAAACTGATACTACATGAACATATGTAGAAAAATATAATTACTTCTTGAAAATATAGTTACTTGTATTGAGGTTATCAATTATTAAATATTTAAATATAATTACTTAAATATATAACTATAAATATTAATAAAATGAAAAAATAAAATCGCATATTAAACAAAAAAGTTCTATACCTTAGATCGCAGAAGCAAATCAGTGTTCGTTGCAGCTAATGGATTAGCTATAACATTGAAAGCCGTAAAAACAACAATTAACAGAAGTAGGTATATTATGATATTCATTGCTGCAAATTTATGTAAAGAATCAATACCAAATTTTTAAATTCTAATACTATATCTCCAAAGTGCCTCAATTTATATGGGAAAAATCGTGATTTAGATATCAAAATATTATTTAAAAATTATCTAATCCGATAAATTCTAATATTTATTAAGGTTATTAAATTTTACGCTTTATTTTTTGAAACTCGAGATAAAATAAGTTTTATTGTTAAAGTTAAAATTGTTTGAAAAAAAAATAAACAGTTTTTAAGATTATAATAATGCGTTAATCATATATATAAGAAATCATGCAAAATATATTTTTTTATTTCATGAGAAGTAAAAAGTAATTTAATATATTATATTATACATGTATGAATTCTAAATAAAATATTATTTTGAAACAATCAATATTATAATAAAAAATTCGCAATGGTGTGTAAATAATAAAAGTTTTAGACTATATATTTCTTTTATAAATTATATAATGTTAAAAAAATTAATATTAATAAATTTTATCTTACAGCGCAAATAAAAAAAATATTAATATTATTAATATTAATATTAATATTAATTATTATTATTGTATATTAATTACAATCAATAGATTTTATTCGTATTTTATTCACATTTTATATATATATATATATATATATATATATATATATATATTAATAATTTTATATATTCATCTTTTTTTACTTGTTTATTCATGTTTTTTTACTTGTAATTAATTTTCTCAGCATCAACAGTCGTTTAATAGCATCAAAAATTAATTACAAGTAATAAGGTCTGCATCTTCTTACTTGTGGCTAATTTTCGATATTATTCTAAATAACTTCTAACATTGTTTTTTTAATCAAGACGATTATTTTTTAATCAAGAGGTTTGGTATATGAAAAACTAATACAAATTGATTAATAATAGATTTTTTAATATTTATTATGTTTATTAACAATGTTTATTAAATATTTATTAACTGAAACATATTAATAACACTATGTAACAGATAATTAATAATACTTATGTATATTACTTATGTATATTTTAATGTGGCATATGTGATAAATATGAGCTGATTTAAGATTAACTAGGACTTTTTTTGAAATAATATGTACGTATATAATTGAAATATATAATTTATTTACATACTCCAATAATTTATTCGAATATTCATTGTTTTTAATTTTACACTAATTCCATTTGGAATAAATTTACTGAAAAGTAAATAAATTGCAAATCGAATATTCTTTTTCTTTTCCTATTGAGTTTTAATCATAACCTTTCTATCGACACGTAATCAACAAACATAATAATATTATTACGATTGTAGATAAATAAATTATCAAGATATATTAAATTACAAAGAATGGTTACAAATAATAAATAATGATAATTATAAGTTTTAGATATTATTACAACATAAGAAAAAATCGTGCCATTATTACAAAACACAAAATAATAGAAATATATCTATATATAGCAGACTTTTTATTTATTTAAAATTATAGATTTGTTTCAATAAAATTCTAAAATATTTAAATAAATCTGTTATAACGAAACTAAATTATATAAATAGAATTCACTTTTGTGCGAAACGTATAAATGATTACACATAATACTCTTTCTCTTCAACTTACAAATTAGTTTATTTTTCACTAGCATCGAAACGTACATTATATCCAAATGTCATAAATATTTAGCATTTGACAAAAGTTTAAATTTGCAAGAGGATTGGATGCATTAAAGTCTAATGCATCCAATATGATATAACACGTATCATTATCTAGAAAATGTTAGAATAATGTTGATGATCGAATTTAGGATAGACGACATATAAGCTTCAATTTACTAATCAAATTGCTCATGAGTTTTATATTGCTTCGCTCAATTACAGTGTACAAAAGTAACAATTTACGATTATTTATTCATAATTATCCCATAACGAAAGATGAATGCTAACAATTTATTTGATCAATTTCTCTGTTAAGGTTTTATTGGTAGATTTTAAAAATTTGAAATGTATAATCGTATATATACATGCAATTTACTATGTTTTAGTGTAAAGAATATTTCAAATAAAACCTTAAATTATATAGAAATTTTGTTTATAATAATATTATTATAAATAAGACTAATACTTTGTTTCTGTGAGATGCAATTGTGATTTATTATTGCATTTTGAATTGCTATTTTATTAACGCGAAAGTTATAGTTTTTATTTACTTATAGTTTTTATTTACTTATAAGTAATAATTTATACAATAATAAGAAATATTCTAAATTATATTTTAGGATTATATTAGGATAAAAGAATTGATATCAATTTTAAAATATGTTTGTATAATATAGAAGTTTATTGATACAAGATAATTTTTGATACGTAATAGTAATATAATATAATTACATATTATATTTTTTATATAATCCTGATAGCAAAAATATTACTTCATAAAATTTTTCTCATAATATCGTAGACAATATTATTAAATGCTCGCAATAATTGAAAATTCTACGGAATATATTCATAAACACAATCATAATTATATTCATAATCATATTCGTAATCATTTACACATAATCATTTACGACATAATTCATTTTCAGTGCATTTTTTTAGTCATATATATTACAATCCAAAAAATTTTAAAATTTCCTCAAAAATCTTCAAAAATTCCTCAAACGGATGAAGAAAAAAATTCGAAATTTCAGTCAATAGATCTCTCTGAAACACAGAAAGTAAAAAATAAGAATAAATAATTAAATTTTTTATTTTATATATATATATATATATATATATATATATATATTAAAATATATAGAAACATATTGTGATTATATTAATATGTACTTTATTACTGATACATTAGTAATAAATATAAAGTAATTTTTCAAATAAGAATACTCTTTATTTATAATAAATAAAAAATTTATTGTTACACGTGTTTTTATACTGTTTCTATAAATTATTTTATATAAGTACATAGTTATATATATATATATATATATATATATATATTATATATAGTTATATATAGATATATATATATTATATATATAGTTATATATAGTTATATATAGTTATATATAGTTATATATATATATATATATAAAAATGTCAAAGAATACGTGATCCTATTTATTTCATGATACTAACAAGGAAAGGTACCTGTTATTCACAGATTCTAATGAAACTTTTACACTTGTACACTTGTAAAACTTTACTTTACTGTGTGTACGTCAAGTATTTTCCAAGTTATAAGGCTTGAAAGTTACATTACAGTAGATGGGGCAGTTGTTTCTGTAACTTGTACACTTGTAAAACGTTACAGAAACAACTGCCCCATCTACTGTAATGTAACTTTCAAGCCTTATAACTTGGAACATACTTGACGTACACACAGTAACATTATTATAGTGTTTTGGAAAGCTCTCGAGATAAGCTACAAGAATATGCAATAAAAAGTAGGTGCTTCCATTTAAAAAATGGCCCATCCTGTATACAAAGGGTTGTTTCTGTCCTTAAAATCGCTTCTCCGCAGATAAAAAAAAATACGTGTGTATTATGTTGCATAGTTTTACAAGTGTACAAAGTTTCATTAGAATCCGTGACAGTTGGGTACCTTTTCTTACAAGTGAACATATGTAGAAAAGATATAATTATTTGTAAAAACAAATTATTAATCATCAATAAGTATAAAATATTCATGTTAACAAATATAAAAACAAAATTATATATTAAATAAAAGTTTTATACCTTAAGATCGTGAAACAGACTTAGATCGTGAAGGCAGAACTTGTATCAGCTGATGGATCAGCAATAACATTGGAAATCGAAATAACCGTAAAAACGGCAATTAGTAAAAATATATATATTTTAGTATTCATTGTTGCAAACTTATTACAAAAGCTCCAAACTTTTAAATTCTAATATACATCTTCATAGCACTTCAATTTATATACAAAAAAAATCGTGATTTGAACATCCTAATAATATCTAATTCAAAATATTCTGATTTGTGGATTATTAAATTTTATTTCAACTTAAATTTTATTTGTAGATTATTATGTAGATTATTAAATTTTATTTTAACATTATTTTTTAAAGCTCAAGATAAAGTATAGTTATTATTATATATAAAATTTTTATATGTATAATATTATATGTATAAATAGTTTAACAGAAATAAACGCGAGGTTGATTTCAAGGTTATCTGAATATTGCATTTCTTTGCATATAGTCACATATAAGAAATCGTGCAAAAAATATTTTTTATTTAACATAGAAAATAAAATTGTTCTACTGTCACACATATATATATATATAAATTAAATCAATTAATCAATCAATTAGTTAAAAGAGTTGAGGCTTAATTTTAGAAATGCATTTCTAAAATTAAGCCTCAACTCTTTTAACTAATTGATTGATTAATTGATTTAATATTTCGTGTGTAGCAAAGTATATCGAAGCAAGTAAATAATTAAAACCAATATATATACAAAAATATATCATTATAATAATAAATAATTATAATTATATTGAATAAAATAAATTATTATATTGAATTATATTAAATTATTATAAATTTGTATGATTTTATTATTAACAAAATTCATCATGCTGATAAATTTTGTTAATAATAAATGGGAGAGGATTAGTTATCAATTTTCATCATTTTTATTAAAATTTAACAATATACATATTTCCATGTGTTAATATATATATATATATATATATATATATATATATATTTTTTTATATTATTATTATTATTATTATTATTATTATTATTATATTATAATAATATGTTTTTGAATTAAAATTATACAATTTAAGTTAGGTTCTTTAATAAAAATATAACACCTTATTGTTAAGTTGTATTTTATATCTTAATATAATATAATTTAATCTTATGTACATTTTGAAAGTTTTGGTTTAATTTTTTAAAAAAACTATGTATCGAATGATGTTATGACGATTATATTCTGGGCAAACAAAAACCGAACGTTCATTAAATTATAAATTGCACATATGTATTATTTCGCTACTTTCATTCAATCTGTAAAAGAAACAATCTACGATGGTTTTCGCAGATTGCCCATAATTAATCGTTCAATGACAAAAAATACAATTATAATACAATTATCTGTTCAATCTAACTGTGACATGAAATTCTATTAAACTGTAGCAATTTAATATAAATAATAGCATGCACATGCACAATCTATTATGTTTTATTGTGAATATTGCATTGTGAAGAGTCACTAGAATTAAAGACCAAATTGAAATTCTTTTTTTTGCAATATAAATGAAATTAACAACTTTTTATTTCTCTGCGAGATGACAGAGATTTTTGTAATTTACTAATTTTAACTTTACTAACAGTGATTTAAATGATAAACAATATCCTAAATTAAATTTGGCAATTTGATGGCAAGAGATTAATATGGATCTAAGCATAGGGGTAGTACATAACATAATCATAATATATATTATATGTATAATAAATTTGCTTTTAAGATTTTGATATTTCTTATGATTTTTTTGTACAGAGAGATACATACATATGTTATCTTCATTGTTGCTAAGATTATGAAAAATAAAAAACTTATATTTTGTCTTATATCACACGCGTCTTTGTGATATCACAATTTATAGGACAAAAAATCGTGATCAAAATAGCATAAATATTATAATACTATTCCAAAACTTATAAAATTTATCAGACTTTTAAACATTAAATTTTAGGAATTATGAATCATTCTTTTATATTATGTGTTAAACTTTTCGAGTGTGTTTTAACTTAATTCCACGTATACATTATTGTTTATTTATTATTATATATTTATTTTTTCACATGAATTATCAATTGTATTATCAATTGTAACAAAACATTCAAGTTCTAATAATAATTATAACCATTATTTAGAAATTAAAACTCTTAAGACAATGCAAAGAAAAAAGAATGAACACGCTGAGAAGCCAGAGTTCGCCAGAGTTGTGGAGGACTAAAATAAGGCTAAATAAATAGCGGCCGGACTGGACCACTGAAAATAAAACACGATGAAATAAAGGGCCGGTCGAGAGCTTGTGGGAAAATAGTGGGAGAACCAACATAAGCTTGAGAAGGTTGCAAGAAACGTTTCTTGCGCGAGCAAGAGAGACGGGATGGGATCTTGTTAGCCCTGAACTTGGACATGAGAGTGCCTGGTGATCCTCTGTAGCGATCTTAAACGTAAGGCTCTGGACCTTCTACCTACATTCTTACGAAAGAGTCAAGGAAGAATCAAAACCTTTGCGTCACAATGTCAGTCATGATTTAATTAAATGATATGCGTTCTTGTTTTTTTTGAGCTTGAAAATCCGCAATCATGATGTGTCAAAATGAGGTACATATTTCAATCATAAATTAAAATAATACAATAATAATAAATAATAAAACAAATATTAGTTTAAAAAACGATCTATTGAAATATTAATAATTATCATTAAAAATTACCATTAAAATGATAGGATTTGATGAAATAAATCTGAGCTGCGTCTAGCGCATTTTCTTTTCCTTAATTGTAGTTAAGTTTTGTATAAATAGACCATAAATTCTGAGATATCATAAGGAGATTACTAGAACATAAAATGACATATATTTTCGTTGACAATCAAAACCTGCTTTTACAGCTCTTGTACACGCATATTACATTAAATTGTATATGTTTCCCAGTTCCGTGAGTTATCTTCGGCATAACAAATAGTTAGAAAAGAATCTCTCAGAAACGGTGTCGTCAATCTGTCTTGTGCGGCTAGTCATCGCTGCACTTGCAAAATGCGATTCATGATCTTTCTTTCTCTTTCTCCTTTTCTTCTTGTCTTGTCTATAAACGGGCGCGGAGAAAATAGCTTTCAATTTGACAGACGCATCAGCTGATTGCTTTAAACGCCAACTCACAGGAATGCTGGAGAACGAATTATAGATAGCTAATAGGTCAATAAAACCGCGCGCAGGGTGAGACGTGATTGAATTTACAATGTTACCGGAAATTTCACGGTCGTGTTTATGCGAGAAAACGCGTGGCACGCAAATGCGTGCGCATAAAATCGACGTCGAGAGGGAAAGCTACATCCGTTAAAGTAGCTGTATCCTTCTATCAGAAAAATAGCTGCGGTTCAATTGCTGCCGATGCTATCTTTTTGGAATCCTTAGTATACGTTGAATGCAAGAATCATCTGACGCGTCTGCCAAAAAATTTCTCAGACTCATCCATGACTGGCAACAAGTGCAAATATTTCGATTCTTGATTGCAAAATGATGTGTACCGTTATAAATATGATCCGGAGCATGCATATATCATCTATATTTAAACTCTCGTAACTTGAGATTATACAGGCTTGCGATTGTGCAATCGAAGGATTAATATTCCATATCGAATAAAACACATTTTGATTAATTTCATTTTGTATACACGTCGTCGAAGAGGTTTTATTATTTTCGAATCATTCACTCGATTACACAATAATCAATTTCGTAATAAATTTTTTTATAACTGATCGCTCTGTTCGCTCAGATTGAGCGCGTAAAAACGCGAAGAAAGCGGAAACACGTGAAAAGCCGAACAATTGCCACGAAAGGATGTAATGACAAGGGTGACTTCTATTATATTTGGCTCGATTGATCAATTAAAGAGTGCCACGGGCGATTAATCTCGATATAGAAATGGAGGAGCGTTCGCGAAAATCTCCGCGTCTAAAACAGAATCTGCTAAACCAGTCGTCTCACGTAATGGATTGGAAACCGCTTGTGAATCCCGTAACGACTCCTCACGTTGGAATTATGTCGTCGGCGACATTACGGAATGCCGATTGCGCAAGAACAATTAAGCTCGTTAGAATGGGGAGCAAACAATGAGCGCGAGAAAGTGCGAAATAATGTTCTGTCCGCTTTAATCCATTTGTTCCCGTATCGAGGCTGGACTTTTACGTTGCAAGAATTATGTCACTTTACAGTCACGCATTCCTCATTGTTATTCGATCGGCGAAAATCGCGATTTTGCAACAGTTATAGCATTTCTACGTAACCAGTCTTGCATCTGTGGAAAAGCAAACCATATTTTAATCAGTTTTTAGCGTTCTTGATATAAAAATGACGTATACTTTACCAGAGACTTTGTCTACGAATCGAAAAATGTTTTTAAGACAATCAGGATTATATTTTTAGTCAATCAATTATATAAATTAATTGCAAATATCTCCTTTTAATAAATGAAGATTTATATGAATTAATTAGATATAAGTTTATATTATTGTTTACTTCTCGAATGTATAAAATGTAATTTATGTATATTTTTTATTTTGAACGACAAATACTGAGAGGCTCATTGCGTCAAAACGTATGTTTTTATTTATGTACATATTTAATGTATTAATATACATGTAAATTCAGCACAAAAATCTATCGTATGATTTTTTGGCCTATTATAATTGTGTTTTACTATTTTGACAATAGAAGAGCTTTATTTTTAATTTCTACGTAAGGTACATAAATATTTCAACTGCATATACTTTACCAGAGACTTTGTCTACGAATCGAAAAATGTTTTTAAGACGATCAGGATTATATTTTTAGTCAATCAATTGTATAAATTAATTGCAAATATCTCCTTTTAATAAATGAAGATTTATATGAATTAATTAGATATAAGTTTATATTATTGTTTACTTCTCGAATGTATAAAATGTAATTTATATATATTTTTTATTTTGAACGACAAATACTGAGAGGATCATTGCGTCAAAACGTATGTTTTTATTTATGTACATATTTAATGTTTTAATATACATGTAAATTTAGCACAAAAATCTATCGTATGATTTTTTGGCCTATTATAATTGCGTTTTACTATTTTGACAATAGGAGAGTTTTATTTTTAATTTCTACGTAAAATACATAAATATTTCAGCTGCATAAATAATGCAGTATAAAACAAGATGTACGAATTTTGACGAGGATTATAGAGGCTAAATTTTGCAAGCAAGTTTAAGGAATTGCATTGTCTAGAAACGACGACTTTTTGCCTCGAGGATATCGTTTCAAGCGACTTGTCTTTTTGTGGCGATTTCCATCGTAACCTTCATACGTTAGAGACAGACAGAAAGATAAAGAAAGACTGAGAGAGAGACCGCAGTTTTACATTATCGCTACATCACGTCGTGCTTTTTTGCACAGTAATATTGCCCGATTGTCCATGTGCCAGTAACGACGAGTATTATTTAAAGCGGCTTCCTGCGAGTTCCACTTTGCGTGAAAGGAAGAATCATTACTTGCGGTTCTCTCTCTCTTTCGAGCTACTGCCGACATGATTCTAGACCCCATATTGACCCAGACCGCGTGAGCTGAATGCGCTCTACCATCGCGCATGGTGCTTGGGATCATTCATACGCAAAGACATGTTAATCTCTTGGATTACGAGAGTTTCTCAAGTGTATAAGCAAGAATATACCATTGCGGGAATAATTCAAATACAGGACGATTCTTGAAAAAATGGAAGAAATTTGAGGGAATTTTTGTGAAAAATGGAAAGAGAATTGGGGTGATAAAAGAGGATTATATTTAATTATTGTATAAATTCGAGATGGTAAATCCGGCCGGAATAAAATATCGGTCACGGATGCTGAAAGACACACATCGATTTTTTCGCGAGGAATTTTGCGAAACCGGAGCGGCCAGGTTGCGCGCTTGCGTGAAGAGGATTCGAGCCCCGAAGGGATTCTTGTACGACCTGATATCCCTTCTCTCCCGTCCTCGTCCGTTCATTCCCGTGTGCTTCGACTCCTCGTGTGACTCCTGGCGACTGCAGGATTCTTGCGCTCTGTTGTACATGTCACGAAGTTGTTCTACGATTGTACTGCTCGTTATCAAGATATGATCGTTCAAAACAAAGTTTAATAAACGAGAAGAGATTCATTTATAAAATGAAAAGAGTATTTTTATTTTATAAAAAAGTAACTTCCTGTTTATTAAATGCGCTTTCATCAGAAAGTTTCGAGATATGATTTAGTAGTAATAAATAGATGATACCTCAGAGAGTCTCTGATGTTAATTAGATTCTTTTATAACGAGAGGAGATATGAAGTAAATGAGACAATAATTTGTATATTAGGGGATTTACTGGGATTTTTAAAATCTTATCTGTGCATTGTAGGCAAAAGATAAAAAGAATTCCTTAAATTTGATTCATAAATTTATCTAATCAATATCTATTCATTTATCTCAGAAAATTTCGAGATATGATTTATTAGTAATAAGTAGATGATACCTCAGAGAGCCTCTGATGTTAATTAGATTTAAAGATTCTTTTATAAGGAGAAATATGGAGTAAATAAGACAATAATTTGCATATTAGGGGATTTACTGGGATTTTTAAAATCTTATCTGTGCATTGTAGGCAAAAGATAAAAAGAATTCCTTAAATTTGATTCATGAATTTATCTAATCAATATCTATTCATTTATCTTTTCAAGATATACTCGTTGATGATATAATATTATTTGTTTAATAAGAATTCTCTTTGCAATCCTTACTCGTAATTTTGAAAAAAATCTAATAAAGGGACTTTTTTAAAGTCTACCATAAAAATGCACATAATCTTTTTTTGAAAAAAAAAATGATTTATAAAGACATTCTAGAGAGGAAATACATAAGAAGAAATACTGTAATCAAACTGAGAGAGAACCATAAATACCATTATTATCGTGACATAAGCAAGTTTTTGTTCACGTGGAGATCGTAAAGTATTGAAGTCACGGGAATCGATAAGATTATAATCATTTATATCGCAATTTAACATCATTGTAACTTTGCTCTCACCGATTGAAGGATTACAGGCCGATCATCGGTCAGACAATTATGATATATTAGACTCATATCGATCGAGGATATACCGTTATCCTGTCATCCACCTGCCCGTCATTTTTGGGCGTCGATTGACGAGTGCGGCTGACATGGAAATTGGAACCGTGTTGCCGGAAGTGAGGCTTCCATTAATGACGAGTGCACATAACGAGGAGGCATGTTCGCGATCCCTTTGCTAGAACCGCAAACAGGAAATCCGTCATTCGTTCAATTCGGCACTCGATGTAATTATCATGAAGCCAATTAATAGAGCGCTGGAATACGGATACTCGGGCCGGGTCATCGATCAACGGGAGATTATTGATATCGGAACCCGCGTTACGTGAATACGTTGTGAAGTAGCTCCAACGTCATGGTATTTAAATGGGGAACGCCTGGAAACTCCGCTCGTCGAACCGTGAACCGGTTCGCACGAATCGTGCGAGCGCCGCTTGTACGCCCTTCGCATTGTTTCGAATTGATTAGAAAAGAGCGTACTGCATTAAACGAGACAGAGATAATAAGGTTGAAGGATTATCTATGTGAACACAAGTGGCTATCTTTCTCTCTCTCAGGCTACTCTTCACAATATATACTTAATATATTTCTTATAAGAATATACTTAAAATTAAATTTAATGATACTAAGGATCATTGTCCTGGAAAAGTTTTATTAAATTATAATATTTATTAAGAAAATCACTATATAAATTAATAAGATGATCTTACAATCTAAATTAATTTAGATAAAATTAAAATTTGTTTTCTCGTTGAAAAAATTAGGAACACATATGTATAACATGTAATTAAAAATTTATATTATATTATAAATTATATTTTTAATTTTTGTAAAGGAGAATTTACATGAAAACATTCCTAAGTCACTTTGTTAAGATGTGGACAGATATATTTTTTAGTCTATGAAATAAGTGCAAACAAAATTGAGTTTATACGTAATGTCACAAAATCCAATTAAATTATATTCAGTCTTAATTCATATTCCAAATTTTTGTGCAAAATTCTTGACAAACTGACTTTCTTACAAGCTAAAGCTTTTCTTTATTTCACATGACGTCATCTGCACATGTTTCGCATGTTTGATTATTCTTGCCCGATACAGTTTCATTCTCTGATGTATATTAATGACTCTATTGCTTGCTTCAAGTGGCACATCCAGGCGATCTTTTTTTCTAGGAGCAATATGTATACATATAGCGATAATAGTTATTTTATTCACATATAAATCAAAGTCTGCCATGCACGGCCGGCCTGTATAAATATTTCCGAAATAAATTATCTTAAACTCTATGCGTAATTTTCGCTGAACACTTTTGACGGTTTTCGTTCACGATACTCTACAACGTCCTATATCGCACTTCCATGTGATCCGTTAGAAATTTCTCACGCTTGCTGGTAAATAATTAGCGTAAAATCGCGATTTCACGAGAACACGCTGGATCGATTTCCTTTTTCATTCCTTCGTAATAGCGTGGATCGGTGATTCGATTCTTCATGCTTATTCCATCGGAATCGGTGTCGGGGTGAGCTATTCGATCGCTCGATCGACATGCGAGCGATCTTATGGCGTGCTCGTTGTCTAATTTGTAAGGCAACGATGATCGCGAATAGAAATAAGCGCGAATGGTCCTCTTCATCTCGTAAAAGTCGGTCGTTTACGCGGTAAACGTAACGCTTTACGAAACGTACGTGCGAAATAGTTATTCCCCGCAATATCGTTCAATCTACGGCTCCGAGAACGGAAACTCGAATTTCCGACAAGATGGATTAGACGTGATCGTTTAATCTCCTCGCCTCAGGAACGCGTTTAGAACTTGAACCTTGGCCGATGTCACGGAAGAAGGCTGCTTCTCACGGGCCTCTTGCTGTAATCATCGTCGATGTCGTGGAGATCCGGTGGATCCGCGAAACCGCTGTCTTCGTAACGAGTGCAGCGTGAACCGGGCGATCTCGGTGGATGAACCGGATGAATGCTATAATGATTTAAAAAAGTCATGTGTAATAAAATAACACGAATATTTGTGAATTTAGGATAGAAAATAATTTTCACGAGTGCAAATTTTTTCTTCAACAATTATATACCTCTGCTTATTGAAAGAAAAATTAATATTTATTAATAATTATTTTTATTTTTCATTAATATAAATTAAAAGAAAAATTAATATTTATTAATAATTATTTTTATTTTTTATTAATATAAATTAATAATTATTTTTTTTTCTTTTTTCTCATAAATCATGTATAAGTCATAAATTACAATATCGATTCTTGTAAATTTCAATATCATAAATTTATTTTATTTATTGAATTTTATTTATTGTTTTTTGAATTTCAATATCATTTTTTACTTTTTGAATTTCAATATCATAAATTTATTTTTTGAATTGTAGAAAACATACGACGCGTAAAATAATATCGCGCGTTCTTACTTTACATTTTAATTATTACCTGGTGCACCTCGAGGGACTTGTTTCCAAAGGCTCGTCGTATCTGCGGGAGAGCATCGTAAAGTCGCGATGAGCCGCGACCATTTTCTGCAGCCGCGAAATGATCTCGTAATCGGACGTGCAGATTGGCTCCGACAATAGCTTCGCCACGGAGACGCGGAAGCTCTGGAGCTGAGACAGGAAATGAACGATTTGCGAATTGAATCGTATCTTGCTCGCCCGAGTGTTAACTTTTCTATCCGCCGCACGTTTTGCGAGTTCAGATAATCGTTTCCGCGTATACATAAATGACGAAACACGCATTTTTTATTTATGGAATATTAAATTCCTTTTGTCAAAGTTTTTTCCTAACATATAGAAATGCTTACATTAGTATAAATATCGCTTCAAAAAAGTAGATAAGTTGCACGCGTAGAATCGAACACAATTTTTGCAGAGATCTAATATTAACATGAAAAGTACATCAAATTATTATAATATTAATGAAACTTTTCCGATTGAATAATGATATTTTTTCTCTTTTTCAGTTTATAAATTCCTGACATCTCAGTGCTCATTTTATTAACAGATGTGACGGATATGCAGAAGGAGTACAATATTATACAGCTGAGACATTCTACTTTATACATAATTTATTGTAATTAATGTCACCTTACTCCATCCCTCTAAATTAAAGTTTCGCGAATTAAAGTTCCATGTTTTAGAAAGCGAAGTTACGGCGGAGCAACGTCGGGATAAAGTTCCGCGATGTTATACGCATGATTCGCAGTCCTTTCACGGAGCTTAAATCGAAGGGACTATCTGCTTTACAGGCCGGCGACGCGCGCGAACGTGCCTCGAATTACGGCGATGCAAAGTCACTTCAAATCGTCCTGAACGAGCGTTATGCACCCGACGAGAGAGATCGCAATGGCCGCCATCGCGCGAGTCATTGAGATTGCCACAATGAATTAACGAGCCCCTTTGGCCTGTACCTCTGCGGAGTATTAGCAATAAGCTCGGCGCGGACGTGCTTTAATAAGAGATCAAAGTATTTTGAACTCGTGGCTCGGATTAAGGGTAGCCAACGGCGAATCAACTTTCGCGCGAGAAATATAAAATATGGTTTTTCCAGCATAATTAATTTCGTTTGCTTCCGTAAAGGATTAAGGAACTTTCCCTTCTCTGAAAGAGAAAAAATTTGTATATTATTTAAAAACGATTTATGCATGAAAAATGGAGAAAAATATGTATATGTGATGCACCGAGGCTCTGCCATCGTCTTTATAGCGACTTGTTTTGTGTATTTCAATTCGCGTACGAGAATCATAAATCAGAATTACGGGAATACACGAATGCGCGTGCCGAATACACGATTGGCTATTGAGACAAGCGTTTGCGCATTTTTTCCGCACGCAAAACGTACGATTCCTTGATATTAATCATCAATTTATTCAGCATTCCTGTTTCCTGTCACCTTCAAATTCATTTTGTTCTAAAGAAACGGCAACACGAACTTATGAACACG
The DNA here is from genome assembly GCF_003227725.1 of Camponotus floridanus. Taxonomy (NCBI): domain Eukaryota; kingdom Metazoa; phylum Arthropoda; class Insecta; order Hymenoptera; family Formicidae; genus Camponotus; species Camponotus floridanus. Next base: position 669,193 of record NW_020229414.1, read on the forward strand.
AAGCGAGATAAAATGGCGCATGCAAATTAAATGAAAGCAATAATGTGTCTCATAATCTCACCTGGGATTCCCTCCTCGTGACATCGGAGAGATTTTGCTTGACCTGAGCGAGCTCGTCGCGGAGAAGCTGCAAGGAATGGTCGTTAATCGATCTTTCCTGGTCGGCTGTCTCCGCAGCCGTCCTCATCTGTTCCTTCGCCATCGTCAACTTTCTGTTATAACGCGTTCTCAACATCTCGCTCTCGACGAGACGCTTCTGAAGCTCCTCTATTTTGCGACTGCGTTCCAGCGCAGCTATCTGCTCAGAAAATGCCATAAAGTAGGTTAAAACGCCTGGATGGATAGATGCAAGATTATGAGATATCCTCTTTTGCTTTCTTGATATACGATAGTAGCTTATAAATATATAAAATCAATTTGATAGAATATTTAAAAAACTGAACGTGTTATTATACATAAATTAAATTTCGTTACAAAAAGATATATATTAGATATGTATCTCCTGCATATTTTATAATATTATTTCATTGTACATACTTAATTATTTTATTATTAGCATCACGAAAAATTATTACTTATTAAATATATTTAGTTTACTAATAGAAATAAAATTTCTCACGAAATAATAAGAATAACTTCAACGTCGCGAATTGAATGCAGACAACGTATTGTTCTCGCAATTATCGCATTAGATTTCGTGGCATATTTCGCGAAGTGCATATTCAGATTTATCTGATTTTAAGAAAGTGCGGACTCTTGAAAATTACGTGCCTTATAATCTGCGGCTTCCGTCAATTGTGCGCTCAGCTCTCGATTCCGCGATTTTTCCTCCGATAATTGGACTTGCGATCGCTCGACCTGTTTCGCCAACTTCTTCGCGCTGAAAGAGAGGAAGGAAAACCACTCGCACTTTTCCCCCGTTTCATTTTTATTGTTTTTTTTTCTATCCATTCGCGCGTCGGGAAAAAAACGATGCCTCCAACACAGCCTAACGTTCACAGGCGACGAACGTATGGAGAAATGCATTCGACGCATTTGGAATAAACCGCGAACCGCCAACAGGAATTATGGGTAACCGTCGGCGTGGAAAAATTACGCTGCATTTCGAAAGCGCACTCGGGACCGGTTAAATTTTCCAATAAACCGCAGCTCCATATTTCTCTCATTCGACAGCCAGTCGATAGGCATTGTTTTCCCGCTGACGTGTTGCATCCGATAGATAGATGGAAGATTGGGGTCAATTGTAACGCGGATTAATTGTCGCAACATCGTGACGATAATTTCAACCCCTAATTGTTATACAGAAGACAAGGAAATAATTTTGACGAACTTTCTCTCTGGATCCCGAGAGTTTCTCGCGATTATTTTAAATTTATTTGCAGGCTGTGCGACGGGAAGCACGGTTAAATTCTGCGCAAATAATAATTTCTACGAGTTATGTCGAGCTACGGTATACGTGTAAGAAAATTTTGCTAAAATTGTTAATGTAAAATTGTAATCCGCCCCAGGCTATTCTAAAACAAACCGTATGTTGGCCTCATCACGTTCGCTCTGCAACAACGATTTCACCCTCACACTGTCCTCTTGCAGAGACAGTTTCCTACGCAGAAGATCCAGATGCAAGTCCCTGCGTTGCAATTGCTCCCGTAGAGTTCGGACCCGACGTTGCAACTGATAAACTACGGATGTCTGCGTGAGACAAACAAAAAGAAAAATTTACATTTGTCAAATACGATTCTACTCGATGACACAATCATTTTCCCGGATATGATACATAGGGTGCAAATATGCAGAACGTAAAAGTGCCGAGTTTTTTCTCGTGCAATCATCGATTTAAGAGCTATTACTTGATGAAGGATAAACATAAACATATACAGATGTAACGCGTGAAATGGAATAATATTGTTGTGAGGTTTCTTATCTGTGACACATACATGATTGCTCAAATATACATATAATTAAATATACGAGAAAACAAATTTTTAATAAAGAAATATTCATTCAAAGAGAAAATATTTTTCTATATCAACATGTTATCGGAGATTATTTAATTAAAAGTTGATGCAAGCGTTCTGTTTCACGTTGAAAAGAGCGATCGCAATATCGATGCGCCGCAGGCGGCTATATTAAATGGAACTTCATTAAACGATAAACTGTCAATTTGAAACAACAATTACGCGCCGCACAAGCAAAGCCCCGGACCAGCATTCAATCCGGCCGCAGAGTATCGGGAAACCTACGGGAACGGAGAAATGAGAAAGGCATCTTTCTCTTTCTAAAGATACTCTACTGAGGGGACGAAATGAACATCTACGAAGAGGATGCCTGAGAATGCTCTGAAGCTTCTCTCTAAGGCGCTTTGCTCGCGCCGAAGGCTTACTTCTTTGAGAGGAAGCTCGTGGAACGATCGCTCGCGCCGAATCCTCGGTAAGGTCGTATAGCTGGAGTACAAATACTGCGGGCGTGCGGTAAGCACACGATTTGCACGACAAAGAAACACAGAACAAAGGAGAAGATGTTAGCAATATGACAGCGGCATCGGAAAGAACGTAATATCGATCGTGCCCTTCACCTTGTCGACTAGTTTGTCGGTTTCCAATCTGGCTAACTGCTCGGCCCGCACCAGCAGCGACTCGGTTAAAAGATCGAGCCCGATTTCTTGAGAGATCTCGTCCATCTGCATCGCTTTGCCCATTCGATCCAAGAAGATCATAAACTAAAATTGTTTATAATATAATTACGTAAAATTAATTTGTGAAAAATGAATAACGATACGTCTGGAATAAATAACTAATATTTTGCATCCAATTAGGACCTCTTAAAATATTATTTTAATTAGAGATTGTTTCTTTATAAATAGATTTCTTTATAGATTGAACGTTTATCTAATTTAAAAAGAGAGAATCAATTATAATTAATTGCATAACATCTTTAGTTCTTTGTTGTTTTACGTTATGTATCAAGACTGTTTTCAAGAGATAGGAACATTTGAAGTCACCGTTTGCTTGTCTCTGCGTAAAGACTCTCTGGAGAGTTCGCTGCTTGTAAGTTCGGATTCCAACTTGTGTATCTTGGCTTCTAAAGCGGCGCGTTCATCCTCCAGGCTGCGCACTTTCATCATCGTGGATTCGACCAATTCGCTCTGTCGATTCGTCGACTCCGTCGCAACGTTCACCTTATCCCGAAGACCTTGTATTTTCTGCAGAAAAGGAAAACGAGCTCATGAGACGTTATAAATATCAATGTCGCTCCGATTAAAATCGTCCTTCATATGCCAAGACCGAAAATATACGAATTTCCCAAAAGTTTCGATATTCCTATGGCATTCTCGACATATATTATAAAAATTAAAATGAGCTATTTCGAAAGTTTCCAATCAAAGAAAATAATTTAGATTTAAAAAAATTCATCTTTTCTCAAGCGAGAATCGCGCATATGTGATTTTGGCTTAAGAGTGACGATATCAAGTGCATGATGAGCTACTAGCGATTGATCCTTGTTGTCCGCCAAGATCTCTCGGATGCGATCCTTAATTGCGTTTTCGTGAGACTCGACGAATCGATTGGGTGTACTGACGAGAATCGCCAAAGACTCGAGGAGATGACGTAGGTCATTTTGTACGCGTTGCGTCTTCTCTTCGCGGGCCTTCAGGTCCTCTGCAAGAGAGGTATAAATTATCAGAGGCACGAATTATCACGAGAGTCAATCAATCGTGAGAGAGTTTACCTCGTAATTGGCAGATGAGCGCTTCTTGATTGGATATATTCCCCGTTGCACTAGTTAAACTTCTGTTTACGGTCACAAGTTTGTCCCTCAGGTCATTCATGTCCTTCTCCGCGACCCTATATTGCATTTCCACGCACTCCTTGTCCTGATATATCGGTAAATAATTAATGGTGTAACATGTCTTTCATGATATTTATTTATAATTTATTTTTAATTTATTTATAATTAGATTTTGATGCTCGAAATAAGTAATAGCTATAGTCATATATTTTAATAAACTAAAAGAGAATGATTTTTACAAATTTAATGGGTAAAATTTTCGTTCTCGTACCTGACGCAGACGATCTATGTCGACCAGTTGGACAGACACCTGTCTCTGTAACTGTTCCTTTTCCGTAGTGGCACGCTCAAGAGCGTCTCTGCAGGTTCTGAAATCTACCTCGATGCCCGTCAACTGCGTCTCGACGTTCGTGCTCTTCGTTCGCAGTCGGTTCACCTCTTGCACGAGCTCCTCGGCTTTGTGAATCACCATCTCTGGACTGTGATGCGCCGTTTCGCAGTACTCGACGTTCAACGCGTGTGCCAACCTTCGCACAAAATCCTGTCAAAGCAAATATCGAAAATGCGATTTTAATGTTCGAGAGAAGAAAAGGTTGATGCGAGTTTTTCCAGCGAAATAGTATAAATGGCTGTGTCAATAGCGTGAAAGCGCATATTGAAATAGCATGTGGCACCTGCAGATTCAGACGTGCGCGCTCCTTCAATTGAATCTCCTCAGATATGTTATGCTCCAATTGTCGAATTTTCTTGTCGTACTCTCGGACCTTTTCCTCGTGGTATTTTACGTCACGTTGCAGACCTTGTATCGTGATCTCACTCCTACCTTGGGATGCATAGAGATTTCTCTCTCTCTCTTCAAGTTCCTAAAATCGTTATTGAATTCTGTGAAACGTGTCGTGAATCTACTATCTTATCGACTACGGATTCTATGAGTTCGTCGTCGAAATTTTCTTCACCGAAGAGACGAGTAAAAAGGAAGAAACAAGTTATCTCGACGAGCATTAACGAAGGAATCCTTTAATCGTTCGCTTATTGCAGAAACAAATTAACCTGAATGCGTTTCTTGAGACTGGAAACGACGGAATTTTGCCTGGCTGCTTGCTCTCGAAGCTGATCGGCTTCCACCTGCAATTCCACGACCCTCTGGTCCCGCGATCTCACGATGCTCTTCATCTCTTGCAGCTAAATAAGCGCCATTGAATTAATAACGCGATCCATTCCGAAGCGAAGAACGGATAATCTGGTTTACCTCGGACATGAGCCTGTCTCGTTTGTACTCGAGAGCTGCCAATTCGCTCCTCAAAGTAGTCGTCAGATCATGAGTCATAGCGTTGTCCGGATTCACCTGGAACCAGACATTCAATTGCCTCGTTTTCAAAGCGAATAAAAATATTTTTACATTGTTGTATTTATTTAAAGCGCTCAGGATTTTTTTATAGAAATTTCTTTTAATTATCCCGAGAATTAAAAGTTTCAAATTGTGATTATCTCTAGGATAGCATCGAACGGATAACATCGAATGTTTAATGAACAACAATAAATAAGCTACGTGAAAACGTCGGTCGGTGATAGACATGTTTGCTTACTCATTACCGTCGTTTTCATACTTTTACGAATCTCTCAGTTGCATCTCATAGTTGCATCTCTTGCACACGAAAGAAGTTGGAGTGACAATTGCTATAAATTATCAATCGTGCTGTGTGTATCGCGCCAAGTCGTAAACGGGACTCCCGTTGGGTTTCGCCGCAGGCGGGAGGAAACTCGTCGTAAAGAAGGCGATTTTATTTCCCGAAGCCCTTTCTACCTTGCCGAGAGAAGACTTGATGCCGAAGCGTTCGTTTAAAAGCCGAGAATAGATTAGCGGCTTCTGAAGTTCCGACCTCCGACCTATGCCACGCTCAGAGAGAACACGAAGATTCGCGAGTACCGTAGATATACCTATGATCTCTGCCGGCGGTAACGACGTCCATTTAAGCCTCCACGACGGGAACCTTACAAGGCGATTTGCGCCTCGATTTGCGTCTCAGCCATTAAGAACGTCTGAAATTGCCGCCGTAGAAATGTCGACCACAATGTGTAAGTCGGCTCATCAAGGCTATTCTTAGAACGGTATTCTTGGATATTCATGTATTTTAAAATGCAACGAGATTAGACCAAATATTATTAGCATTATTATGAATTTTTTGAAATTCGTGAAATCGATTTTCTTTTGTTATCGTATAGAAATATTTCCCAATGAAAGAGTAACTGACGCTTAAGGATGTTTTGTACCTATTTTCAAAATATTGAGAATTTAATGAAAATTGTACAGAATGTCCTTACATATGTTTAGAATCTTCAGTACAATTTTTAAATCGATTCACTAATGCGTTCACAAGTTATAAGCATTTTAATTCGCACCGAATTAACATATGTTCTTATGGGAAACGTATAATCGTCGATTCAAATGACAAAAACACATGGAAATAATATTCAGAATTTGTTTAAAATTTGCAAAAGTGTAGTTTAGATACAGAGAAAATATTTGGTCAAATAATATTATACAAGTACTAACTGATTAAAAAGATATTAAATATAATTCAATGAAATTAGCCATGTATCTGTCACAAGGCAAAATTTTCTGCCAAAAGTTAATCATTTCGATTAACAAAATTCGGAATATTTCAGTAAAATAATAAATATTAAAAATATATCTCTACACTGTAGCTAAGATCAATTTATAATATTCCACACAATTTTTCAAAATACACTAAAAGTGGATATTCGTCAATATTGATTTTCAGTTACTTTTTGCTGGAATTGTACATACAAAAAAAATCTTTAATTCCTTCCAATTCTATAAACATCAATCACTTTAATTTTATATAAATATTTTTAATATTTTTTTAGTCTAGAAAATGAGATTAATTTTATTCTCTATTTTCTTATTTTCAAGCATAACGATATTTTGCTAGAACATTTCGGAAAAACATTGTGAAGAAGAGGCTATATTAAATGAAATTGCCTGCGGCAAAATTCGAATGAGTATTATTGAAAAATAACAGTGGAAGTATTTTGCGTTCTAAAATATACATACATATACCAATATTCGAGCGAATCAACAGTGATACGTCAAAGGATTGCGTTTCACATATTGCCTGAAAATATTTTTTTAGATGCAATTTGCTAAGAAAATAAAATACACGATCGATATTATGGATTACTTTACACGTTGATCAACACAAATCCGTTAACTCGCGATGAAATGTGATTCGGCTTTAAAATGATGATTAAATCCATCAAGCCATATTGAAAGGATGCAGCGGAATGTCCGAATATTATTATTATTAAGCAACGAATATACGGTTGATATATTTATATCGATAATTATCGTCGTTCTAATTAAATATTTCACGGTGATCTAACTCGTCATACACGCAGAATTTCTCTCGTTTTTATGCCGATTAATACATTCGATGCGTTTAATTACTTTTTAACGAATCTGACTCGTTATATGATTCACGTGAAATTAAATATATCCCGTTGAATTATTCTCACAACGTGAAATTAAATACACATTCAATGGGGATTTATTTCGTTGTAATTACGATTACAAACAGTCTAAAAGTTTTTACCTGAAAAAATAATGTACATAAAATCTCTCTTTCTCTCTCTTTCTTTTTTTCTTTCATCTTATTCGCGAGTTCGCAAACGCGGGAATAGATTGTAATATAACTTTGTAATAACTATCTTATTCCGTTTGAATGCAAACAAAAGTCGGGAATGAAATGATAATGGAATAAACACGGTGCAAAGTTGCAAATGAAAATATCTTCATGCATAGGAAACTTACACATTCATTCTACTACTATGACATCTAATACTCATACTGATTGGATTGCATTTAGTTAACGAAGAAGCTTGCTCCACTTTTAATAACGTATTCAAATATTTCATTCTACGAAATGCATGACGTGAAATTAATTAAAAGTGAATTAATTGAAAGTAATCATTAATATAACTAATAATTAAATTCTCGTAAAAAGATAACGATTCTTCTAATAACTTTCAAATTTCCTTGGCAGAAAGAGCAATTAATCGCGAAGGTACCACGTTCCTAATAGCACTTATTCTCACAGTCGAATCAACTTCAACGACGTGTTCCATTTAATGTTCGTTCGAAAACATGATCAATTACCTAGTCTTGCCCATTGGATCTATTCTCGCAGGAATCCCTCCACACGATAGTGTTTACGTGCCAGGACGCTTCGTATTCCCAAAGCCCGCTCTTCAAGTTCGAATAGAATACTCGACGCAGAATTCTCGCATTCGAAGTCATGGTAACCGATCGCAAATATTGTTTCCATCCCTCGCGAGGAATGAGACGCTCTTGCGACCGTCGCCAATTTCTAGGACAATCGGATACACGCGCGGCACAGGCAGTTACAATAGTGAAGTTTCGTCTGCTTACGACGGCGGGTTACGTGACCCGAATTGTACCAGGGCCGACCCCGCGGCCTCAGATATCTGCACGCGAAAATCTATGCTCGCGAAGTCTACGTCATCGGAGATATCGGGACGAAAATATCATCGTGGAACCGAACACGGTACAATAAAATACCCCCATTTAGGGGTTAATGTATCCGCAATAATGTGCTTCTCACACAGAACCTTCTAATTTTAATGAGTACAAAGCATGGATACGTAAGATATGATATAAAATATAGAGAAAAGAAATAGATAAAAAGAACAAATTTTTATTTTATTTTATTTTCGATGAAAATCTGTTATTTTTTCTGATTAAAAAGCTTTCAGATTTTTTCGATATACATACGATAGTAGTTTCAACGTAAAATTGAAAGGAAATGCACGGGATATTGCGTTCATCCGATGTATGTCGGGGACGAATTAACATCTATCACCGGTCTGGACGAGTTTACGAGTGTTTAATTCAATGTGTACTATCTTCCTGGGAATCAGATTAAAATCAGAATCCGCGATCCTGTGTACGTCGCATCAATTATCTCGCGATTCAATTATGCGACAGGTCGTCGACCGAACGGGATTCGTGTTATTATATCTCTCCTTCTCTCTTCATGATCCGAAAACAGTTTCAATGGCTGTTGTTAATGGCACGATTCCGTGTCTCGTAATACCGCGAATTTCCACGGTGCTTAAACCGATATGATATTGAATATAATTTATTATATTCTGCCAGGGTCTCCAATAAATATCCCGACAGTCTCCGGGAACCGCGCGACCTGTATACAGTTGATATTTACTCGAAAGCGCGCCAGCGAGCTCTGCTTACACTGGAGGGATTACAGCAGAGCCAGCGTGAGGCATCCTGTGCACGTACTCGTGTAAAAAATTTGTAAATTCCCCATCATGGTCTCTCTCAGCATTTTGCCGGCACAATGCGAACACGAAATTTCGTACGCACGATCGTAATAAAATCGCAATAAAATTGCAATGAAAGTACGTGAGTGTTTTAAGAAACAATGTTAAAGTAATTTAAATCTTGCCTCTTCCTCCCCGTTGAAAGTTTAAATGATACACCGCGAATCTTACACCATCTCAGTTCATTAAAAGTGAAAAAAGTTGTCACACGTAAAAAGAATGAATGTACGCGCCTTGCATGAGCAACGTTTGCTCCTGTACTTATGTTAATCTACATCATGATTTACACGTCGCCGGCATGTTTACATTACATTTAAGAGCATACTGTTGAATAAAATAATATTGTGTTATTCGATGAGAGAGATATTACTTCAATCAAATGCGATATAACAATTTTTTGCAAGATTTGTATCAAGAGGTTTTTGAAGCGATTAAAATATACGATATTGCATTTTTAAGAAAATGGCGATTAAACTCTCTCTATGGGTTTATTTAGAATCCAATATTCCCAATGATACTTTAATAAATATTGATCGACCACTTTCCTTTTTATGAATTTTGTTTCATATTATATCTACATGTAAATGAAATTTATATTGCAAACAAAATAAGCGATTATATTTATCTACATTTTTTCCGTCGAAGATAAACATTCATCTATATTAACTTTTATAAGAGTAAGCACAAGTACAAATATTCTCGATATAATAGATAAATATTCTCCCTCGCTGATGCTTTATATACAAATATTTCACATTAAATAAAGAGGTAAAATCTTTATATAGTAAAAAGATTATATAACAAAATGCAAAAACATAAAATCCTGGATTTGTATTCGAATAAAATTAAATTATATTTTTTACAAGATCGTACTAATTTAGGTTATTAAGTTAATTATGTAAGTGTATAATCATATTTTCTCATATAGATATGTTTGATTTTTAAAATTACAATATGTGTTCTAATATTTAAGAGGGAAAGAAAATTAGAGAGCTAGGGAAGGAATCTAAATTTATTCCGGAAGCAAGCCTATTAAAATGTACAGATAATTAAAGCTGCGAAATATCGGTATATAATAATATGTCAACAAATATAGCCGATATAGAATATTGAATTGAATTTATTTGTTCGTTATAATTATATAGGTTAACATAATTATATGCAATGCATCAAAATAACTGGATATCAATGAAATCAAATCTATATCTATACAATTACATACATATCTATACAATTATACTAATATTATCTAACTCTCTAATTATATAAACTAATATTATTATATTATTACTATTTTATATTTTTAAACGTGATTTTAATAAAGATATATGATTCATTTTCTATGTAATTTTGAAAAAAAAAAAGGATTATATTTAGCATATATTTAGAGACACTAAGAGAAAGAATAATAATGGACAGTTTGAAACTTTTAATAAGACAAAATAATAAACAACGCAGATTGAGAAATATATTTTTTAATCACATATTATAAATTGAAAGTTAAAATAAGATAAAAAATAAACTTTTAAAGATTGCTTTGAAAATTTTTAAAATTTATGACATTTTCTAAATCTGCAAAAAAAGGAAGAGATATTTTCAAAAGCCTAAATGTCAAATCAATTTTAAAAGATGCTTGGGACGAAATTAAACGTCGGACATCGATAAAACTCGATGAAATCTAGCGAAGTCACCAGCGCGACCTTTCCCTCGCGCACCCAACCAAGATAAGTCAATCCCTTTTCGGTCGTGTTCAATAAATTAAGATCGACTTCGAAAGCACGCGACAGCGCGTGTGGTCGTTTGGGGTAGCAGCGACAGGTGAAATCGATTCCCTGTGCAACGCTATGGCAACGCGACCCTTATTCGCGAGTCGATAAGCGGTCGCGCGATTCGCGCGAGTCCGGATGAGAGAAAAGGGAGTGATAATGATGAGAGCGCGTGACGGAATCCTGCCTGCAAATTAGACGCACGAATCGTCTAATTACACAGCAATCAGCAACGAGGCAAGAGACGGTCTCGAACGATGAGTTCGGAGATACTCGAGACACAGGATTACACGGATCATGTGATTTGTTTATTTTCCATGATTGTTTAATATAAAAATTAATTTGTTATTCCTTTATTTTTGCTCCATCAATTGTAACAATTATTTAGCAGCATCGCGACACGTTTTGCAATATTTTAAACTCGAATAATTTAAAAAATGAAATGTTATTACGCAGAAAGAGAAGAGAACGCATCTGGACATTGTTAGACAGACTTGAATAATTTGAATTCTGCATTACAATGGCAAATTTTCATCTCTTGCATTTTTCAAGAAAGCAGAAATGTCACAGCAAAACTCGGAATGTACGCAAGAATAAAAAGAAAACACTGAAATCCTTTTATCACGAGAGACACGACATACTTTATACTTCTCAGATCTCTATGATTCCTACGTAATTTTTCTATGATCAGAAATAACCGCGTTCCAAGACGACGAATCGATCCAATGGCAATCAATGACCCATCGAATAATCATGCCGATCGTGTAAAGTGATCAATATTGGGCATTTCTGCCATCGATCTGTTGCCCTTCGATAGACACACCGTGTACTGGCATGCATACAATGAGAGCCTTTGTGGTGGGTGATACGGGTATGCACGTGACCGCACGTACGATTAGCATGTGAATGCGTATGTGCATGTGCATATATATATGTACATAAGCACTGATGCAACGACAGAAGGGGCGATAAGCCAGTGTGATATAGTTCGCGCGATATATCACGCGCATTTACGACTCTCTAAAATACAAAAACTCTTCATAAAATTCGAGCAAAATTCTGTTCAAACTTAACGAAAGATGGTAATCCATTATATTCAAGCGTAATTTGTTACATTGTATTTAGAAAATATCGGAATAATTTTATAATCATGATAGTAAGCTCTAATTATATATTATTTCTCATCATGCGTATTTATTCTTGCAAAATATTTATTGCGATTAGAGGGATTATTTCACAAAAATATAAATATTCTTAGTGCTTTACTAGTTTTAATAAGCTCCTAGCAATAATATTCGTAAATATTATCATCGTAGATTCCACGTCAGACATATTTTATTTAGCAGAATAAAAATATACAATTTCGTGCTCCACACTTGTGACAAATAATTCTGATTCTTCTTGAACGCTACTCTACACGTGTGCGAAAAATGACGTATGTGTGTATACAATAGCAGTGCGTGAACGAGTGCGCGTGCATTATATGGCGACCGACAGGTCGCAGGTGAGAAGACGCAGATGGATTGCCATCGATTGACCTTCTGCGGCGACGAGATGCAGAGCGTCTCGAAGATCCTCAAGTCCTCCTCGGCTTCCTGCGCCTCCCGCGTCTCGGCGTCGTCAGACGCCATCCCGTCCTTCCGTCCTCGGGCCTCCTAACGAGCGGGGAGAGAGACCTCAACGCGAACGCGACATTCTCGAACGCGAAACAGGCCTGCCTGGGAACGGGCAAGAACCAGCGGCGACGCCGACGAAGCGCCTCCGCGACTTAAACGCCGACGAGCGTCGCGACGCGTGCGATCGAAACGCATCGATCCGAGAAAACAGCCCGCGCTCTTTGCGCGCGCTTCCCTCGAAGTGAAGGAGCCGTCCGAGGCTCTGCTGCTTCGATAAAATGCCCGACTTTCTTGCATAAAGACAATGCAAGCCTTTCTCTTTCTCTCTTTTTTTTGGTGAATTTTAGAATTTTAACCTAATATTAGTTTATAAATAAATAAATATATATTATTTACTTATTTATTTTATCATGTTTTCTCTCTTTTTTTATAGTGGATTTTAAAACTTTATCCTAGTTGTTGATATTAGTTTTATAAATATATAAATATATTATTTACTTATTTATTTTATTATGTTATTTAATGGAAAAAATAGAACATATATGTCTCTCTCAATGTTTAAAATATGTCTCTCACAAATTATTTGTTTTAAAATTCGTTCGAAAGGATAGTATAACACAAATTGTAAAATCGTGACTATATTATTTTATCCTGCTTCGTTTTATTTTGACAATATTTATATAAAATATGAGAAATATTACGCACGTTTAGCGAATAATTGATTGTAAAATAAATTTTCGATAATGAAACATGAATGCATGTGTGTCCCAATTTTGTTATCTCTCTAAAAATATAAATAACTTTGTAGGTTAATTATTAATAGAATATAACAATAACAATTTATTATCGACTATCATTTTCTGTCTTTTCAGAAATTTATGATAGCAATTTTATCATAAATATCTTCTTTATTTTATATTTTACTTGCGCAGATTTCAAAGTTTCTTGAGATGATTTTTCATCATCCTTTTTTTTAATAATAATTGATGAAGAAAAGAAAATTTTGGCATGGCCATTCAGCCATTTTCTATCATCCTGCGCGAAAGGAGTAGGTGGCACCATCTGTAGCATAATTTTGCATTTCTCTTCATAAATTCAGCACTTTTGATCTAAGGATCTTATTAAAATAACTTTCTATATTATCGACAACTGATAAATATAATTGTTATAAAAAATTAAATATTTTACACAATTTCTCTTAAAATAATAATATTTTTATGAAAAATACTTATGAAAAATTTTTATGAAAAATAAAGTATTATAAGATAAAGTATAAGATAAACAAGATTTTATATTGATTACCGATAATTCAAAATGGCTGCCGCTTCATAACACATGTTTTTGACGTCACGTGTTCACGCGTGCATTTGCGGTATTATTTATATAGTGATTATAACAATGTTTTCTCGATTTTGTAAATTGTGTCACAAAACTGCAAATGTCCAGCTTGTGCAATTGCAAAGATATCACGTAAGCGCAATATTTCCTATCTGTCTTAGCTTATTTTGTACATTATAATATACACATCAAGTGTAAAGACAATGCAAGCCTTATAAATAATAATCTTTAATAATTATAAGTAATAATGTAAAGACAATGCAAGCCTTATAAATAATAATCTTTAAACTAATAATTAAATTAATATCATGCACACAGAAGAGAGGTACCAAAAGGAAGAGTAATGTCAATCGCCTTGAGATTCCAAAAAATACAGAAGGAAAAACACCAATAATTGTCTACAAACGGAAAGAGTTGAACTTTTATGAAGGACAAAAATATTCTAAATTTGAACCTATACCACTGGCAAGTAAAGGATGGCATCATTATAAGTCTAAAGGGGATCATTTCTTCATATATCCTCTTACAAATGTATGGTATTATTTATTAATTTTTCATTATTTTTTTCTTGTATTACTTTTATTTATTATCCTAAACATGTATTGAACTTTCAGGTGGAAGAAGAGGCATATAATAATGAATCACATAAAAAAGAAGAAGAAGCATGCGAAACCTTTGCACAGTTTGGCTTAAATCCACAAATAATAAAAATCTTAGAAAACTACAGAATAACAAAACCTTTGAAGATACAAACATTAGGAATACCTCGAATAATGAATGGTGCCAATACTGTCATAGCAGCTGAAACTGGTTGTGGGAAAACATTAGCTTATCTTTTACCCATGATAGATAAAGTTTTACAATGGAAAAAGTTAACAGAGGACCGATACAATTCTCCGTTAGGGTTGATTATCACACCTACTCGAGAACTAGCATTTCAAATTGGAGTTTGTATTGTATAATAAATCAAAATATATAATTACTTAATATTTACTTGTCTTTAAGAAATAATTTTTTCCACAGCTAGAAACAAAGAAAATATGTCAACATCTTAATATTCAGGTACAAACCATTACTGGTGGAAAAACAAAGAAGATGCTATTAAATCCACCTGTGAGCCAAGTCGACATTCTTGTAGGTAGTTTTGGAGTCATTAGTAAATTAACCACATTTAAAGTTTATAAATTAGGCATGGTCAGATCTATCGTATTAGATGAAGCAGATGCCTTATTTCATGAAACATTTCAAGAAAAGTTACAAATATTCTTGAAAAGAGTACCGGTATATATATTTATATATACATTTTTAAAATTATTTACAAATTATATATTTAATATTTAGAAATATAATATAATCTCAAAATCTTTTGTTTTCAGCTCGGCTTTGAGCAAAATGTATACAATGATACCGAATTACCTACAGCCGCCCAATTCGCATTAGTATCTGCAACGATGCCTTCAAGAATGTCAACAATTCTAAACAATATCATAGATGTAAGTATCTTTTCAAGATTAAGATAGTATAAAAATTGTATTATACTTTATTCTTTTACAGGTGCAGTCATTGGTACAAATAACTTCAGATAAATTACATCACATTCTCGTGCCACAAAAATTTGTAAGAGTAGGACCGGATGATAAACCGGCAGAACTTTTAAAATATATCAAGCCGAAAGTAGCTAATAGGGAACAAGTAATCATATTCAGTAACACGAATAGCACTTGCAATTGGGTCAGTATGTTCCTGGAGAAATGCAATATAGCAACAGTTCGCATGAACGGCGAGATGCCGTTGTATGACAGGCAAAATAAATACGCCAGCTTCAAGAGTGCTAAGTGCTATGTGTTGTGCACTACAAACGCGGGATCCAGAGGATTGGATACTGTAGCGATACATCATGTGTTAAATTACAATTTCCCAATCGCAACTGCTGATTACATTCACAGGTATCTTACTATCTACACAATCTGTCTCTTATCTTACATGTATTATGCATATAGTATGTATAGTATTTTGTGATACGACATATTGTATGATACTTTCAGATGTGGCAGAACCGGAAGAGTCGATAACGTCAAGGACTGTAGAGTAACGAATTTTATAAGCACTCGGGCGGAAGTCGATGTGGTGCAAAAGATAGAAAGAGCATTTCGAAGGATGAAACCGATACCAATATTTGATAATCGCGATGAAGCGAAGGAAGATGACATTTTGAATTTATCTGAAATCCAAGATATTGATGAAACAAATGAACAACAAGAATTTAGCATGCCATACTAATGCAATTATGTAAATAAATATTTCATTTAATATGTATATAATTTCATCGCGATTATTATATAAAATTATACGAATAGTCAACATTAATAATCGCATTTCTTTTTCCGCTTGATTTGTATAATCAAGTTTCTGAATCGAACAATAGGACAGCTGCGAGGATAATACTTTACGAGAAAACTTTCGAATGGGTCGTTCGATGGAATCAACTAATTAGCGAAATGTTGATGTCCTGTTTGATCTCTTCTCAGAGACTTTATCTCGAATAATTGTCCTCCACCCGAAGTGATGAACTTCTCGAATTAATTAACGTAGCCGTATGTCTTATCTGTAACAGAACTTTCATTCATACTTTCCCTTTCTTTTCGAAATAAATTCTCATAATCCATTTATCTCTTATACACGAAAGGCAGTCGAAGGCAAATTTCATCCGTTTCCGACGACGCGCTTATCAATGTTGGCGCAACGCATTTGCCAGATGAGAAAATTAATCGAGCCCTCCCTTCTCTCTCATCGCTCCGTCACCGTCCAGCGGTTCCTTTTATCGCGCCAATTCCTGAATTCTGAGTTTCTGTTCTAGGGAGAGGAAACTGCGACCCACACACACGTGCGTGACATGCCTCCGACCGATGTCCCTCGTCATGTCCGGCGGCACTCCCACATAGTAAACGCCCACACGCGCGGTAAATAGTAATGGTTTCCCCTCCAGACAACGCTGGTAGACCTTGTGTCTAGATCTCTGTCAGTTTATTATTCGCGCGCTGGGTTTTAGCAAAATTAAATGCAACCGGCACGCGCCGACGATCCGTGCCCCTGTCCACGTGCTGGGTGCGCCGGATCGTGTCACTGCGATAGGAAGGACCCTCTGCGTCCCACGAGACGAGGGGGATAACGCCTCGAAGCAGCGAATTATCACTCGTGCCGAATGTCATGCGTGAATGATTAGGATTTATTCATCCTAAGCATCTACGTTTAATGCCAGCGAATAAATATTTCGCATGGAACGTTGCTGGATAATTGAATTTGTGTTATTTAATTATATTTTTGCTCTATTTTTTTATTCTTTTTTATTATATTTTTATATCGATATTTTCTTTCTTTTCAGAGTTCTTTTGATCTTTGTTCGTCGTGTCATCTTATATTCTTTACTGGCTGTTGTATAATCAATCGAGACGGCGCTCCCGGACACGCTTCTGTGATGTATTCATGATTTAATATGCGTCGTTAACGCGCTCCTGAAAGAGTATACCAAAGCCAGTCACACCTTTAGTATATACTCTCATTAAAGTTACATACAGTGAACGGTGCGTAAGCTGTGTTCGCCGAGAAACAGTATAAACCCGGGTAGTGCCGGTAGTGACGACCGCGATGATAATGGATTAATTAGCGTGGGCAGCCACATGACATTTAGGACAAGAGCGGTACGGGATCAGGCGATTCAACGCTCTCCACGCGGGAGATCTCGTCTCTGATCTTAACCAGACGTGGTTTACGCCACACGCGCGGCTTCTGACAGGCGTCTACTTTGATCTCCGATGTTCCGTACGCGCGTTCGGTTTTTTACTCTAATGTGTATCTTTTAAACTATACATCTCCAGAGAAATATATCACATTTTATAAGTCTTTAAATTACAATATATTCTACAATTCTTTGACAATTCTTGATTTTTTTAAATAGATCTTTCAATTAATCTAATGCTATCAGTTGACAAGCTATAACATCGCATATTTTTTTACTTTAATTATGATTGATTGTATTACTTGCGAATATAAACATAATAAAATTACGTATCGATCACGCGTTATGCCAAAATTAAAAAAAGAAAATGAGCTTTGAAGAATCCAATCTTCTCTCTTTCTCAAAACTATAATTATAGAAACAATTAAAGCTTGTTCAAAAGAGACAGACTTCTGAAATATTGCCGCTCTCTTTTTAATTTTGACGCATAAATTTTTTAGAAATTATTATTATATATATATTATTATATATAAATATTTTCATCTATAGATAATAATATAAATAATTGAAAAAACATAGTTTTTTCAGATTTTAAGAAAAAGGAAAATAGTAATCACAATAATTATTTTTGAGAATTAAAATTGACTCACGAGTGAATTCTCTTCATTCATTCTGCCAAAAAAGTGTTTTGATACAGTATTAAATATTATCGTAAGGAGAAAATAGTTATATATATTACGTTTAATTATTTTGATGAAAGGCTAAGAATACGCGATGCTCACATAGAGATAAAAAAAGATAGTTCATAAAGTTTCGTCGACGTGGACTGTTATTGTTTACACCGAGATGCCCAATACTGGTTTTCAAAAAGGATAACGCGCATCTGCCTAACATGATCGTAAAAAAGACATGACTCTTTGTGAAAACACTTAGTAATAGCGACGACCTACGAGAAGGGAAACTAGGTCAATCGTTTCGCGTATACGTGAAATACATAATTTATAAGAATTTGCGATTTTATTTATGTGATATTTTTATGATATACTTCATGTATAATTGAAGAAGCGATTAATTGAAAATCGCAATCAAAAAGCACGTATTACGTACACAATCATTTGGATTCGATATTTTTATAATAGAGTTGAAATTCTCTCTCAGATAAAATGAAATAAATTGTCAATAACAATAAATCCCTATTTAATTAAACAAGAGTGTAAATTTTCGAAATATTTATTCTTTTTTGATATAAAACAAAATTATATAAATAATGATACATATATAAGAGTTAATTTTCTTACCAGCATATTATAATAAATGTGGAATCGAAATATTTTGTGAAAATATTATACATATATTAATTTCTTTAGAATCTTGATAAAATTCCTCTCTCTATCTCTCTCTCTTTCAATAGCTTTCGTAGGTAGCGTCTATTAATTATATCGAAAATGATGTGCTAACTTTGTAAAGTGCGAAACTGCGATTAAGGATGTATGTAGTGAAAAGATGACTTAAGTATAGCGGTCATAAATCTAATAAATATCAGACGTGGTTTTGCCGCTCGTTACATAATCACCGGCCTCACATCGCGGACTAATTTTTCTCCTTGATGAATGCACAACGGAAACTCTCTGTCCAATGTATCGTCGTTCTCGGTAATGCATAAGCGTTATGCGCGAAAGTTTCAAGATGCAGGTAGATCGAGAAGGGAAAATTGATTTCGGTCATCGCCACCTGACTTTTTGTCGGAACCGCGCGTCTCGGTGCATCCTAATTCGATTTTAATACCCATCTAAGAGTCGCACGAGCTTGATATCCTCGACGAAGAAGCATTTCGTCGAGTCATGCAACAGCCGGGATCAAGAACGAATCATCGTGTGCGAAACGTCATCGCGAGTTGGAAATAGTGAGAGATTAAAACATTTATAAAGATAAAAGCGATTAAAGAATTTAAATAGAGATATTGATAGTAACAAGGTACCGCGTAAGGAAACTTGCGATTAATTGAAAATCGCAAGAAAAACACACATTGGTATTACTTGAAAACGGAAATGTATTAATTACATTTCCGTTTTCAAGTAATACCAATTGTTATTTGAATTATTCCATATACACACACATTGACAATTATAAAATTAAATAAAATATTGTATGATAAACAAGCAGGAAAATATTTAATTAATTCGGTATATCCGTTTAATATAAAAAATACTGTAACAAAAAAAATCTGCAATTAATATTTATAAATATAATTGAAGTTTAAATGAGAAATATTACTAATAATAAGATACTGCGTAAGGAAAAACTTGTAATAATGTTTCCAGAAATTAATAGGAATTGTTATTCGAATTGCTCCACATATACATATTAACAATTATAAAATTAAATAAAATGTATGATAAACAAGCAGCAAAATATTTAATTAATTCGATATATTCGTTTTATACATATAAAAAATACTGTAACAAAAAAATCTGCAATTAATATTTATAAATATAATTGTTATATTTATAAATATTAATTGCAGATATAAAAGTTATAATATAAAAGTTTAAATGAGAGATATTGCTAATAATAAGATACTGCGTAAGGGAAACCTTGCAATAATGTTTCCTCAATTAATAGGAATTGTTATTCGAATTATTCCACATATACACACCTAGGTAGCAGAGTGACGTCAAATGACATCTTAATAATGTTTTAATGACGTCTGGAGACGTCATCTTGTTACCTGAGCATTAACAATTATAACATAAAATTAGACATTGTATGATAGCAAAATATTCAATTAATTCGATATAGATCTACTCCATTTTATATAAAACATTATAACAAAAAATAAATCGTAAAATTTATTTCTTTGTGAATTCAAGCAG
Organism: Camponotus floridanus; assembly: GCF_003227725.1. Classification (NCBI taxonomy): domain Eukaryota; kingdom Metazoa; phylum Arthropoda; class Insecta; order Hymenoptera; family Formicidae; genus Camponotus; species Camponotus floridanus. The sequence continues at coordinate 689,687 of NW_020229414.1, forward strand.
TGTCATGTTAATGAGATAATATCTGATTAATAATCTGGGAGAATATTTTTATTAAAAATAGAAGAGTTAAAATTAAATTCAACATTTTAATTAAATTTTTGCTTTTATTTATTATTTACGATTTTCATTTTTACTTAGTATTTACACATTTTTTCATGCCGTCTTTTTGATAACGTGATCGCACTTATTTTATTCATTTTTAATCGAAATAAAAATTGCGATTAAAAACGACAAGCTCGCTGTGTTAGTCATCTACACGAACGGCTCACATTTGAAAAAAAAATCAAAATATCCAACCATGGAGTATGTATTGCTATAGATACATGTTACTCGAAGCTCGCGGTAGAGGGGAGCGACCAATCAGAGTAGGAAGGAGTGGGGGGAATCGGTGACGAGCGGTCCGTCAGAAGCGAAATTCAGTTGGTTCGCGGAGCGCAAGCTGTCAACACTGCTCGGTATCGGTGCTCGTACGTGTTTTCGTTTCGCGAGTTTTTCCTCTACAACAATCTCCTTTTACGTACGACCGCGTGACGTCGAGCAAAATAATAGTCGTGCGAAGAAACATTGGTACGAAAAATCGTCCCACGCGCTCACGAAGGGAGGAGAGAGGGAGGAGAAACTCCGGCGTCAGTTACGTTCGACTTGACGCGCGGTCAACTTCAGAGCGATACCATCGCGAGAAGTGCACCGATGTGACGCGATAAACAAAGCTGCGTCACGAGGGGGCTGATGCCCCTGAGGATCCGTCGACGAAGATTTTGGATTCGCGCGCTTGCATCCGAATCTCTCCACATGTGTATTCGTTGACGTTTGAGCTGTATTCGTGATGCGATAACATTATCGGGTGAATCGAAACAATTCGGGATATTGAGTGTCGGAGACGAGAGTGGATTCGGGAAAGTGATTTATAGCGTCAATAGTGATCGTCGGTGCCGGCTTCTTGTTAGTGATTTGTGACAGAAGAGAGAGAAGAGGAGGAGGAGGACCACGCGGATCGGCGGAGATTAAGGTTTGGTGTGCTCCAAAGGGAAACCGGAAGCCGCTATATTGGAGAGGAAGCGGGAAAGCGGCGTGCCGCTCTTTTGTGTGCCGCGGCAGAGGCGCTCGTCCCAGCCCGAAAACGTGAGTCTTGTTTTTTTTTCATTCCCCTTTTGTGGGCTACAAGCCTGCGGCTTGTACGAGTCGATGTCAGAATTAAAGAGATTTGAAGGTTAAAGTACTCCAATAAAAGATAATGCTGATAACGTGACAATCTTAAATGTGTCAATTGTATCAAACGCGATGATTCATTCAAGAGGCATGATATATATCAAAGATTTCAATAATAATTATTACTTGACGATTTAAGGATCATAGGAATGTAAGACTGAAATAAAAGATGATTCAACTATTCTGACATCGATTACATTTATTACATTTAATTATACATTTAATTATAAGCAAAGGCTAAATGATGATTCTCTTCAATGATAAAAATTACCTAAATTAGAGGATACCGCGTTAATGAGTGCCGTATTCAGAATTAAAACTGCAGAGGAAAAGGGCAAGTTTCTCAAGCTGCAATTATTGCGCGAAACAAACGCCGGAAAACGTTCATTCGCGATGATTTGTTAGTCGCGTCCTTTAATTAGACAAAAAAAAATGAAGTCGAAACACGAGACATATAATCGCGGGGGACAAATAACGGGAAGAGCTCGCAATAAGATCCGAGAAAAAAATATCGTCGAGGAGAGGCACATCGGATATCGAATGTACCGCTTGAAAAAAATATGCTCGACCGGTACACGTGATATCGGCCGGAAGTAATTACGACGACGTCATAATTGGGTCGCGATCATGATTAAAACGAGCGTTGCCTTCTTCCCTCTCACCATGTTACTGATTCGCGATCATTAAGGGGTTATACCTACACACAGAGAAAAATGTATACTGTATACAAGTAAATATTATTTATTTTAAGTTTATCATAAGTTTGTATATCCGCAAATATATCATAAGTTCACCACAAACATTAAATTTAATTGAATATATTCTGAACTTTAGTAAGTGCAGTATTTTAGTCAAGAATATTAAATTAAAACAAAAATTTGGTTTGCTTCCTACAAGAGTTGACGTAAAATAAGTTTGATTTTTCTTTGATACAACTTTACAATATTCTTGAAGAGAAAATAAATTCTTCTTTTGAGTACATGATAATGAGATTTTCTAATAATTGTGATGAATATATTTTAAGACTATTATCAAGAATATATTCTTTATTGAAGAAAACTATTACTTAAAAAAAGAAAAATAAATTGAGTAATTTTTTGGCAGTAGAATGATATTTTTCTCTGTGTAGTCAGCAAGTCGATAAAAACGTATTTTTGGAGAATTAAAAAAAAAACTGTTAGATATTTTTATTTCATCGATTCTTTATCATAATATATATTTATCAAAGAAGTTTTCATAATTTTTTCAATTAAAAATATCGAGAAATGTAGGCACAGTAGCTATTTTCCAGAGACTTTTTTTTAGGCGCTTGAGCAAGATTGCTGGAGCTGGATCATCTAAAATAAAAAATTCAAAAGGATTTAGCTTTCGTATGAATTGATCTAGTCGGTGAACGAAGGGATTTTAATTTTGATGAAACCTTTTTTTTTATTAACAAAAGAATGAAAAGTTTTAACACGAAAAATGCGTATTTTTGCGTCAAACGTCTGTCACATTGTCAAAAATCAATTTTTTGTAAAATCCTTCGTTCACCGACTAGATCAATTCATACGAAAGCTAAATTCTTTTGAATTTTTTATTTCAGATAATTCAACTCCGAGCAATCTTGTCTCTGGAAAATAGATACTGTGCCTATTTTCTCGATATTTTTAATTGAAAAAATTATGAAAACTTTTTCGATAGATATATATTATGATAAAGAATCAATGAAATAAAAATACCTAACAGTTTTTTTTTAATTCCCCAAAAATGCGTTTTTTTCGACTTGGTGACTACATATAACCCTTTAATACAAGATGAGATAGGCCGAGTTGACGACAAGGTCGTCGGGAACCGATGATGACAAGTAAATCGCACGCGGCATAGAATCTTCTTCTCTCTCTCCTTCTTTTTCTCCAGTATAATTAATTTCCGCAATTGATAATCAGGAAGATGGAGAGTTTCCTCACGTGCGATTACCGTGGAATTACATGCTCAGCCACGGGATCATCGCGTGTTGCATTTCACGCAACTCGTCGACGAAACGACCGTTACCGGCCTGCATCGCCTTAATTTTCCATCCTCTAATCGCGTTTCGGTATTCTAGACTCCAGCAAAATCATGATACGTAAAGCGATAAAATTTTAAACACAGTCTAGTGTTAATTGTGCGCTGCTTCATATAATGCGTCGGTGTTTAACAAAGCGGAACTCGCTGAGAAATCTGGAAATTCCTCTAATAATTCCTCTAATAATTCCTCTAATAAATTCCTCTAATTCGTATTCCACAAATTTCGTTATCGTAAGGTATTTCTCCAAGTATTTCTCTATCGTTATACACCTATATCGCTTTTGTATTTATTTAGTTTTATATCTTATTTATATTTTATTTATATATCTCGTATATCATATATACAGGATGTCCCAGTTATCTTCCGTCATCTTTTAAAGATGGACAGATTCCTGGGATCATCTGAAGATGATTTTTCCTCAACGAAAATTATTAGTGTCGAGGCACTAATAATTTTCGAATTATAAGTGATTGGAAATAAGGGGTTTTTCGTAAACTAAGCTTTGTAGAAATAAAATATTAACAAAACCACATTCTTTGATTAAATAGAGTTTACTTTAGTTGAGTTTTAATTTGAGACTTAATTGCAAAGATATATGATGACAAAAATCGGGAACATGCAAAAAATGATGGCCTTCATTGACATTTTCTCTTAGGAAAAATCGTCTTTAAATGATCCCAGGCATCTGTCTTTGAAAGATGACGAAAGACCGGGACACCCTGTATATATCATACACTGAAAAAAAAATTTTGTTGAATATTGGCAAAAAAATATTCTGTTGTAGTAACTGTACATCGTTGTACTGAACTCTCTGTTTTGATGATTTAAATAAACTTTTTTTACATCAACAAATTATTTCGGAATATTTTAGTTATATTTATTTGAACGTATCGGACAATATATTTAGTTGGGCAAAACAAATTTTGACTTTTTCAACCAAGTTTTTTTTCAGCCTATATATTTATTATATATATATATATATATATATATATATATAATATATTTATTTGCATCTTATTTATATTATTTATTTACATCTTATTTAAGTATCTTATATATATCGAGTCTGATACACGAGAATCGACGAGTATCCTGTTGACCGAGATAAGAGGAACTCGGACATGCATATCTACACGATATATCCTTCTTTTTGCTTGTCAGGATATGACGTCGATTGTTGTGTGTCTCGATATCACATTTTTGTTACCCCGCCCACGTATCATTAACGGATCATCGTCGGATAATTAAGCGCTTCGCAAGCGCGCCGACACACGTGGGATGCTATTGCGTGGTCGAAAAGATCTGTCATTGCTCAATCACGTACGAGATCACTACGGCAATAATGAATCCCCTCGTCAAGATCCTCGTTAAGGTCCCTCCACACCTGAACTTTCAACAGTCGCGTGACTTTTTTTTTTCTTTGCGAGATCGAAATCTTCTTATCGTATCGTTGTTTTAGACAGACTGTTTTTATTCTAGTCTTCGAAGGACTTTATTCCTCGACAAAATAGCAATTTGCATTTAAATAACTTAAAAGTGTAAAAAGTGAGAAAAGATTTTTGGAAAAAGCCTCAAAGAGAATTTATTTGATCAATGGAAGTTCAGTGTAAGTTGTAGAGAAATGTAAAAAATGAAGTTTGAACGTGCTTACGTCATCTTTGATGTTGTCTCTAAATTATATATATTTAATAATTTGTTGATTACTTAAAACTCGAAGATAAGTAGTCTACATCAACGTAATAAATGATAATAAAACGTAATAAAGTAAAATAGTCAATAAAAGAAGGATGACTTAATCTCAGCGATCGAGTGAGTTATTATTTTCTTAGATTAACATATATGAGAAACTTAAACAATTATGAATATTTTATAATAAAAGCGTATTTAATAGAACAGCTGATTCTTCCATGAAATCCATAATTAACAAAAATTTAATTACAAAGATTTATTGATATACATTTCGAAAAAATTATTATTATTTGTCTGAATGAAAAAACGATACGATGTGAATGTATGATAATGATATATCGTCAATCAGCTGCGATCAATCATGTCGAGCGTTTGTAAGAATATCGTGAGTTAATGGCAGAATGGACGACCTTATCGTTTTCTTTCCGATCTGATTAACCTCACTGATCTTATTCGCCATCATTCCTACGCAACATAGCGAATGACCTCGTTTTTGCATTGTCGCGTTGTTCGTGAGAAAGAAATTTCTAGATCTTGCCGCCTGGGTTTTAAATTGAATTATTCATAGGCGAATTGCCGAGAAAGAGCAAGGGGATTTGTTTTTTAACGAGATTTCTATTCTTCCTGGTATCATTTTCCTCAATAAATTAAATATAATATACAATTACAAGAAAATAATTTTTATTATTATTTATGAAATTAAATCAACATCTCAAATCTTTTATGGAAGAGAATTAATTTCTCGATATAAATTGTTTTTCGTAAAATAAATCTCATTAATCTAGAGATTATTTCTAAATTAATATTGTTAAAAACTACTTGTATATTACATTTTTCTCGGCATTTGATCAATCATTGATCGAGCAATCATTTCTCACAGTTCTCAAGGTTAGCTTCTCAATCCATAATTATTCATTGATGTCTCGCGACGATAGATTACGTGGGCGATCCTTATATAGGCAACGTGGGCCGATAATGTACAAAGTCGTACGACGATCATACGTTTTTCACAAATTTATTCGCAAGATTGCTTTTAATGAGAGCCACGTGACGTGATTTTTGATGACGAATCAATGAAATCTTCCTTCTGCGAAAATCGATCTCCAGCTTTTTCGCATAAATGTTAATCAAATGTACATCACGACCGGGCAAAAAGCGAAATTATCTAACGTCATTTGCTCAAAAATAAAATGTTTTAAAATAAAAATATAATTACTCCTAAAAAGGCTAAAAAATAATGTTTATGAGGAAAATTAAGCGTTCATTATTCGCGCGTCTAATACGGAGTAATGACGGTTTGTGCAATTACGTTAGCGTGGAAACATATGCGGCACATATGGTACTTTTACGGTATTTGTAAGATAGTATCCATTTAGCTCTCGTGATATTCATGTCTCATGCGAAATGATTACTTGCCTCTTTCACAAAATTCCTTTTCAAAATTTAATTAAAAGATCCCGGAACCGACAAAAATAACAAATTAATAATTCTTTGAAAACAATTTTATTTATTTATAATATATAATAATTTATTTACATCATTGTAGGGAAAAATTAAATTCTATTATTTATAGAGAAAAATTAAAAAAATTTTCGCAATAAAAAATTGTACATTTTAACAAAATATACATTTACGCAATTGTACGTTTTAATAAAATATAGTAAGGAGAAAAATTTATCCGTAGATTATCCAATAGTAAAAAAAAAGAGTTAGCTAAAAAGGAAAAGTAAAGTGTACTCTATAGCAAATACGCTCTTTTTTTTTATTCAATATATGTTAATATTCTCCTTTTTTTTATAAGTGCATTATAGACTGCATTATTGCACTTAACGCACGCGATTAACGCGTTATTACCGAAACAGAAGCCCGCGCCGCTATCTTTTCACGAGCAATCAAATGGCCTGGTATGCGCCTGGTCGTCGATCCTGCTCTTAAGATTCCTCAAAAAATGGGCCCCCCCTCCCTCCCGCTCGGAAGAAGCGCCCTTGCGCGCGGAATTCGTGCGTGTTGCCGTTACCGAGAAAAGACGACCTTTGTGTCCCTCTTCCCTCTCCCCCTCCCCCCCGACATCCACACACAACTTATTGTGTTCTCGAAGCGCGTGTATGGCCGATGGGAGTTCGTTATTACGCCTACTTCCGGTCGTCGCACGAATGGTTCTTGCGAGGCATAAACGCGTTTTTCGAGCGCATCCTACACAATACGCGAAAATGCTATATATAATGTAACAAGGTATCGATATACCTTGACATTTACTTGGTGACGATGCTGATTTTTACTTAGTGTAGCATTATTTCTCGCGATGCTTGCAACTATCGAGATACCGTTAAAAAATTGAGGAGAAATTTCCGCGGGGAAACATTTGTTAAATATGATTTTTTTTTATTATTAAAAAATTATTAAAAAATTCAGGAGAAATTTCTGCGGGGAAACATTTATAAATATGAATTTTTTTTTATTATTCGAGATACAATTATTCTTAAATTTTCCATCAATTTTTTCTCGATTTTTTCAATTGCAAATATCAACGTGATTTTTTCTCACGATTTTTTCGAATGCAAATATCAATGTGGTGTTTTTTCTTACGATTTTTTCAATTGCAAATATTAATAAATTAAGATTATACATAAATACACGATAGATGATTGTCAAATCCACTAAAAAAAATTGCACACTTACTTACAACGTGCACATAGTGATTGGTTACGCTTTCTATGCGACGCACGATGCATCGGATCGTTTCTTCGGAATTCGAAGTCGCCTGTTGTTTTCTTGGACAACGGGAGACAAGCACAGACGTGTTTGAAACGTGCTTATTTCTTTACAGAATGCCTAGAAACTGGCTGGTTTCGTGTGGAATTTTTCAGAGCAGCTGCAAACGCATACCTAATCGACTTGGACGCTCTGCTGTGTAAAGATAGAAGTTGCGATAGAGTTTATACTTTCATGTTTATAGAGGTGCATAAACTATTTATATCATGACTGATGTATTCGGTATATATATTGGTTTATACGTATCTTCTTTTTTCTTTTTTCTGACTTGGATAAGCGTTAAACTATTCGAAGAAATCGAATCGATTTACATCTTTGTATCATCCATGATACATTTTTGTAAATCCAATTAAAATATCATAGCTTTTAATTTTTGTACAGCCATATACATAATTTTTAATAACTTAAATAACTTTAAAAGATATATAATTTCGAGAGAGAAAAAATAAAAATATGAATTTAAAATTTACTTAAAATTAGGACAAAAATAAGGAGGAAATTTGAGAATTTTATTAAGAATAAAATATAAAATGAAAGACTAATGATATGCATTAATATTTTTGCTGCAGAAAAATCGATTGTAAGTTTCTCAAATTTTGTTTCAAAAATTTTTTAAATATATCTTTTGAACTGAAAATATATCTTTTGAACCTGGAAGCTCAGGGACTTTTTTTTTACAAGATTCGAGTAAACGTTCTGATTCTAATCAATTCGCAAATTTCGCAATTTCGTATTCTTCTCTTCGATACTAGAGTATTGAATATATGAAGAACGCGTACTCATTTTTATTCCTCCCTTCTGTGCAACCGCGAGATCGCAGCGACACGCGTGAGACACGCATAACGCGCGCGTAAATTCCGGCCGATTCTCCAATTAATGCGTATCTTACGGTGCATCTTGCGGCAATGCATCGGGAACGTATACCTGACCGAGAATCATCCAATGCCACGCTCGACGGCGACTTAAGCCGGTTTCACGCGAAGTATCGTATCTTTGGAAATGGAAGTGCTTTTAAACACAGGATATATCCCTCGAGCACGCACACAATATTATTATATTTTTTTTTATCGAGATTTCTATGTAGAAGAAGAAGAAATATGTGCTAATTAATACATTCGATTAACGGAATATTAAAAAAAAAAATGAGTGATTTTTTTCACTAATTCGATGAGGTGCCGAATTTTTCTTTCTCTCTCTATTACAGTTTTTATAGTTTACAAATAAAATGATAATATTCTGCTTCTTTTAAATCTATTAATAAGGTTTTATTAATCTATTAATTCGTTAATGTACATTTTTAGGATACAATTAGAATTCCTATTTATTCCAATTTATTAAAATTTCTATTTTTTAAATACATCATTATTAAAAAAAATTTTTAAAGTTCGTATTTTTTTCTTTACAAAGGAAACATTATTTTATTTTTTGACACAGAAAAAAAGAACATTCTTATTTTGAAAATATATTTAGAAAATATATTTTAACATGGAAATCTTGAAATGAGATTATATCGCGTTAATTTAAGAAAAATGTAATTGCTTGAATAATTGCTTACTTGAATGAAGCCATTTTATATAGTTCAATCGAGAAAAATATATTCTCATAATTGAAGATTAATTAATTTTCTTGAATGAAAAAGAAACAATGTTGGGTAGAAAATAACTATAAATATTTTTAAATCAAAGATTATAATTTTCTTAAAGTAGAATTAAATAATTATATATTACTGAGGTAACAATTACAATATTAAAATAAGACGATAATATTGTTGAAATTTAAAATTATTAAACTCTTCTAAGAAGATTAGAAATTGTTGCGTATATACGAAACAATGAACGCGTTAGTTTAAGTATATAAGTTTTGATTTGACACTTCTTTTTTTTTTCTGTGCAATATTATTTCCGCGCGCGTCGAATATCCTGTCCGTTTTCCTGCTATAATGAATCAAAGAAAAAAATCTATCGCTGCAATACAACACGACATAAAAGTGGAGCGCGTCTCGTATGAGTATGATACGGGCTTTCGTGGGGGAGTGCATTGACTTTTCGACTTGATAAACGTCGGTGAGCGAGGTGGAGTCGAGTCAAGTCGAGTCACGATGTCGGTCGCTTCCTCTCTACGAACTCGCGAAGGTGAGAGCCCCTCTCCGAGGGAAAGAGAAGGAGGGAGGTGCGGTAAGAACGGGAAAGGGCTGTGGAAAGACCGTTGTCTCGGAGATGAATTCCTCCGAACTCTGCGCGAGCCCTCTCGACCCCCTTTCCTTCCGCGGGCTCCGTTTGGCTGGCGCTTTTAAAAAAAAAGATCCGCTTGTCACCAGGGCCGAGTGATAGACGAAAGGCACAAGAGCCTTCTGGAGAACACCGAGTATTTGAACGAAGCGAAGGGGAAAAAAGGGCTCTCCCTTTTTATAGGATTTTAATGGCTCTCGAAGGATCTCAATGAGATTGGGGGAATCGCGGAAAGATAAAGAATTTTCGAAAGGCCGCATTGTACCGTCGATAGAATCGGCTTTTGTGTTGAGAGAATTTATCTCGAGGCGCGGTTACGATAATTTATCAAGACTCAATGGGGTGGTTAATTTAAAGAGTAATCTTTTCTTCTCGTCAGAATTCACTCGATGATAATACACAGGAAAAAAAGAAGTGTCAAATCAAAACTTATATACTTAAACTAACGCGTTCATTGTTTATATACCCAACAATTTATAATCTTCTTAGAAGGATTTAATAATTTTAAATTTCAACAATATTATAGTCTTATTTTAATATTGTAATTGTCACCTCAAGAATATATAATTATTTAATTCTACTTCCAGAAAATTATAATCTTTGATTTAAAAATGTTATTTTCTATCCAACATTGTTTCTTTTCCATTCAAGAAAATTAAATCTTAAATCATAAGAATATATTTTTCTCGTTTGAACTATATAAAATGGCTTCATTCAAGTAAGCAATTATTCAAGCAATTATATTTTTCTTAAATTAACGCAATATAATTTCATTTCAAGATTTTCATGTTAAAACTAAATATATTTTCAAAACAAGAACGTCCTTTTTTTCTGTGCAGTGTAAAAGATTCACTTCGCATATTGTGAGGATTCGTGTTATTATATATCGCGAGAAAATAAATGAAATAAATAAAATTTCAAAATTTTAGAATTAAAATTATATTTGAACAATATTGCTTTCATGCTTGGGATTATGATATATTTTTTTTGCGATTATTATGGATTCGTAAATTGGAGCAGTTAACGGATTAATCATGTTTCCACCATGTCGGTCGCACTATAACGCATAGTTACGATTTCACAACGCTCTAATTGGCCTGATACACCTTGCTCGACGTATCACTTTTACGATTACGCTGTTAATGCGTCAAACTCGTTTGGCACAGTAACACCATTCACTTCGATGACGACAGTATCGAGAATAATGCGATATTCGATATACGATTCTTTCCTTTTTTTCGTAAACCCTCAGTCTCTCGAGGGAAGGAAATTCCCTATTGTGTCTTTACGACCATCAATGGGCGGTCATAATAGCGAAAGAGAGAGAAAGAGAGAGAGAGAGAGAATGACTGGACCGTTTCCTGCCTTGATAAAATTTCCCCTTCCGTCGCCGTTGAGTTATTAGGAGCTATCGTGCGTTGTCGGCTGATGGGACGGGATACAAGTTCTTTAAAACCGACCAATCGCAATTAATTAGGGCCGGAAGCGCCGATTGGCCTCCTGATAGTTCACGAGAGGCCGTCGTTTGCAGGCTCTTTCATTCGAGCTCTTTGCATCTCGTCGCGACTTAATGAGTACGCGGTTGTCGCTCACACTGCACGATAGAACACACACACACACACGCACACAATTTGATGTCGACTTTATCGATTTTTTATGGAACCGGTAACGTGCTAGAGTCGAAGGATAATGATAGATGTAGATATCAAATTATTTAAATTGTGTTCTTGTTATAATTAAGTCTTAACTTAGAGAATATTTGTACAGCAATTTTATAAATATTGTATATTAATAATATACGTATACATTTGTATACATTTCGAAAAATAAATTAAAACTTCAACATAATTATTTCATTATAAAATTATAAGTAATTTAAATTCATGATACAAAATTGCAAAAATTATTTTAATTCAATTTATTTTAATACACAGGTGTTTCTTAATAAGTGAAAAATTTTAGGAGATGATTCTTTGTCGAAAATTAAGGGGGTTTTTCAATATAAACATTAAAAAATTCTAATAAAAAATTGAATAGGGATTGTTGGTTTCATCCTCTTATAACAACGGGAGAATGAAAAAAATATTAATAAATAATCTTTTTACTAATAGAAAATATCCACCTAATTTCATTTGTTTAACAAGTTCCAAATTCGAGAAAAAAATAAAAACCTAATTTTCACCCTCATTTTTGGAGAAGTGTAACTCCACAAGGAGAAATGTATACGTTTATATGAGGAACCTCCCTTAATTTTCGACAAAGAATCATCTAAAATTTTTCGCACTTATTAAGAAACACTCTATACATATATAATTAATATTCTCAAATTTTTTTGAGTATCGTCGTCGAAAATACTTTTCGCGTAGGCTTTATTTCGCAATTTCATAACTCGAAATATACATACATGCACTTACGATAAACTATATCAATAAAGGTGCCGGAGCCTTCCTTTGAGAAATCCAATAAAAGACGAAGGAATTCTTCCATGAATGCGCGGGATGGAGATTTCTGTGGGGTCGTTCCAAGAAGGGCGAACCTTTCCCCTCTCTCCTTTGGGGACGCCCGTATTCTCTATGACATCCCGCATTCTTTCGTTATAGCGGCTGCATTGTTTACGCGTGAATGGCCGCGACGCGCAACAAAAGATGCAACACGAGGCCGCATTTTCCCGGGCGCCACCCTCGAGCGGAGATGGAAGCGGGCATAATGTATCGCGGCTGCGAGAAAACGGATAAAAAATTTCGTGGGGCATTTTAATCCGAGCGACGGAATGTCGGATAGGGGGATGTGAAAAGGCATTGAACCTACCGGACTCGAGGTCCCCTCTCGGATTCGCGCCCTTTATTCTGGCAATAATGTCAGCCGAATGTTACGATTTTGGCGCTCTTATTACAATTACTTTGCGAAGAAAATAAATTGCGAACATTTATCGTGAATAAAGAAGCATACTAATATATATTGCACAGAGTTTTTTTTTAATTTTTATATCCTGTTCTTTTTAAAAGAGTTCTTTCAAAGAGAAAGAATGTCGTTAAGGATGTTTTGTACAATCCCAGCAAAAAGTAGCTGAAAATCAATATTGACGCATATCCACTTTATACAAGTACTAACTAATTAAAAAGATATTAAATATAATTCAATGAAATTAGCCATGTATCTGACACAAGGCGAAATTCTCTGCCAAAAGTTAATCATTTCGATTAACAAAATTTGGAATATTTTAGTAAAAATGCAATAAAAAATATAATATATATTAAAATATATATCTCTGCACTGTAGCTAAGATCAAATTGTAATATTCCACACAATTTTTTACTCAAAATACACCAAAATCAATTTAAAATTTGTACCGAAGAATCTAAACATATGTAAGGACATTCTGTACAATTTTCATTAAATTCTCAATATTTTGAAAATAGATATAAAACATCCTTAAAAGGAAAGTAATTATCGAGTCTTGTATTCTTGTAATATTTATTAATACTTTTTTATTAATACTTTTTATTTCATTCATCGGTATTGATTGTCCATCTGTTTCAAATATTAATATAATGTTTATCAAGTACATAAAATATGTGCACGTGTACGTGTGTGTTTTGGAAAGCCACACAAAATTTCATTGAGAGAGATGAAACTAGAAGCCAAATTAAGAATAACATTGATAAAGAGACAAATTGAATAGGTTTGACTTGCGCTGGATGCACCAGTAACTAAGATAAAAATAAATGTCACTGATTCATATATTAGATATCATTGATTGATATTATTATTAGTATTGGACAGTTTGAAAGTACTAGGTCAGCTCATGTGGTTTCTTCTGGGATGTGTATAACACGTCAGATAGCTTCAACATGAGATAAATAATATATAATATTAATTTCACATTTGTTTATATAAAAGGCTTTATAATGCAAGTTATTACACACGTCGTATGTAAAATCTGCGAAGAGACGTGTAGGCAAAAATTAACGAGGAAGCGAAAGACGTTCTTCTCACGCTCTTCTTCTGTCATGTCGGGCAACTATGTTCCTCCGCATGATGACGGATTGATTATATTTTATGTTGCATCCTCCTCGTGTACGAGAGAAGCGACGAATATACTGTTACAACGCCAATGCGCGACTAACTGTAGAACGTTCTCTGTAGTTTAAAACTCGATTTATATATTATAGCCATGGTTAAGTCTCATTCACGCTCCGGTTGCCAGCTGATCAAACGATCTATAAAAGCAATTTCCGTTTCTAATCAAAGATAAGTTAATTATAATTTATATATGCCCGAGACAACAAGTAACGTACAAGATAAAATTTTTGTGGAATTTTTTTCTAATAATTTAGAATTATTATTTAATTTAGAATGATTAGAATTTAATTAAGAATCATTTTCTAATCATTTCCAATAATCTAATACACATACACGCCCAACTCTATAAAATATCACACATATAAACCCTAACATTAATGATATTAAATTGCTTATTATTAAAAATGAAATTTTTTGTGCTATTAAAATCTTCAATTAAGAGCAATATATTGTAAATTTTCCAAGGATTTTTGTGAGTCAGTTTCCGAAAAGGAGAAGGTGAAGGTTTGAATTTATGCTTGTTGCTTTTGCCGAGCCGTAAGTAAAAGTGTCAAGCGATCACAGACCGTTGCATCAATTCGGTCACTGTACCTCTGGATGCTCGCATGACTCGTCGCATTCGCGAGGCAGGATCGACCAATATACTGTTACGACGCAACATACGACTAACTGTAAAGCATCCATCCAAGCCGTAGTTGCGTGCCGTTTGACCGCGAGTCAAAATTATCAACGCCAACGTCACCTGGCACACGAGGAGAGACCCCTCGCTGCGCGTTCGTCCGCTCGATTCCTACGGATCCGTGTCGACGGACCCGACACGCACGTGACCGCGCATACGTCCCTTCCGGATCCTTATCGCGCGTTACAGCTTTATTCTCGTTCGCCGAAATCCGATTCTCAGATTGTCAGGTATGGGATATTCAAGGATGTTACGTACCTATTTTCAAAATATTGAGAATTTAATGAAAATTGTACAGAATGTCTTCTTTACATATTTTTAATACATGAATAAAAAATATATTTTTAATACATGGATAAAAAATTAAATACATGAATTTAATACATGTATTTTTAATACATGAAATCCTTTCTCGTGACGATTAATTGAAATATTAAATTTTTGTTTATGTTGGAACATATGATTCACTGAAATGTCAAAACTCTACAACATTGGAATTTGTTAATCTCTTAAGGATGTTTTGTACCTATTTTCAAAATATTGAGAATTGAATGAAAATTGTATGGAATGTCTTTACGTATGTTTAGAATCTTCAGTACAATTTTTAAATCGATTCGCTAAGGCTCGATTTTACCAACCGCGTTTAACTTTAATCTTAATTCAACTCACTCTTTGTCTCTAAAGGAAGAGTTAGAAGGAGATAAAGAGTGAGTTAAACTAAGATTAAAGTTAAACGCTGTTGGTGAAATCGGGCATAAAGCGTTCACAAGTTAAGGATTTTAATTTGCACCGAATTAACATGTGTTCTTATGGGAAACGTACAAGCACGTTGATTCAAGTGACAAAAACACATGGAAATAATATTCAGAATGTATTTAAAATTTGTAAAAGTTTAGATACAGAGAAATATTTGGTCAAATAATATTATACAAGTACTAACTAGTTAAAAAGATATTAAATATAATTCATGTATCTGTCAGAAGGCGAAATTCTCTGCCAAAAGTTAATTCGATTAACAAAATTCGGAATATTTCAGTAAAAACGCAATAAATATTAAAAAATACATCTCTGATCAAATTGTAATATTCCACACAATTTCTTACTCAAAATACACCAAAAGTGGATATATTCGTCAATATTGATTTTCAACTACTTTTTTTCTGAGATTGTACATATAAAACATCCTTAACAAACATACGGAATAGACTTCGAAGACTTGAAAATATACAGCGGTATCTCCACCAGATATTAGGATATTTGACATTTCGATACGTAATATCATTCATTAAAATTGAAAAAAATATTATCTTTCTTAAATTATCTATATGATTTGATCAGTTACAGCTTTAGATACGGGATATCTAATTGTAAGAATTTGAAGAAAGGTATAGGAGAGTATCTCCATCCCATTTGGTTATTAAATATCTCACAGTGTCCGCCTCCGATTTTAATATATTGTTTTCTAGACAAAAATAGGGGACATATTTTTTATACGTTATAAAAAAAATTTATTTTTTTAATTTTTTCAAAATTTTTTTCTGTTATTGTTGTAAAATACTCTTGAAGCCATTTAACTTTTAATTTGAAAAATTTTCTCTATCGCTTATAATTTCTGAAATATTCATCTCGAAAGAAAAAAATCGATTTTTTTCAAAGGGGTGTTTTACCCCCCTAAACACGCGTATGCGTGCATATAAAAAAATACGTATCCCTTATTTTTGTCTAGAAAACAACATATTAAAAGCTCATCAAAATCGGAGGGGGATACTTCCATGCCTTTTCTTGCCAGTGCGAGCGACATTTCGATAATATAATATCGTTTACTAGATCAGAAAAATATCTCTTCTCTCTTAGCTTATCTACAAGATCCGATCTGAGTATTACACGTTCGAGTTTATAAGGCAGAGCGTATCGTAGAATGAAAATTAAGTATATGAGTAGCGACTGCGTTCAAGATGGACGGTTAATTGGATCATTCATATGCGTCGTGCGATTCATTGTCGACCGGTTACTGCCTCCTCATCATTTTAACGCTTCGTCGCCTCTTCCCGTCCGGCAGCGCGCATTCATCCATTCAGTATCTATTTTTCTCTCTTTGCGTCTATTATTCACTAGGTACTTTGGAACTTTTGACATGAAGGATCGGCGGTCACTTTGATCTCATTATCGATAATATCGTGTGTTCGCTTCCTGATAACTACGAGACAGGAAGTGATACGTGTACTTGCATACGTGTATTTACATATGTTGCATATGTTCTATCCAGATATACTAACAACGCGCGTGTGCTTACTCAATGATAAATTTTAAAATAGATAAACAATGTAAATAGACAAAAATTCATTACATTGACACGCAGCACAGAAGATATAATTTATACGCGATATTAAAATAGATTAAAAAACATGAGCTCGTAATTACATCGGTATAATGTGCGTCAAAAATAAATTCATTAATTATTAATTTAATTTAATTTAATTTAATGATTGATCTTTGCCTGAATCGAGTTCAATTCAAACAATTATGACGTCGAAATATTTTACAATGATGAACTCTGATCTAATAATTATGGAATCGTTAAGGATATCGTATTCATTCATAAAAGTAATCCGCGATCGCATTGATAATCGACTGATAAACGCATGTGGATCATTTGCATACGCACGTGTACGTAGCTACCGTTGTGTCGAAAAGAGCATTCGACGACAAAGTCTCTCGCAGATGTTGGGACTGGATCATCGGTGAGGAGGGGGACGGGAAGGGATCCGAGATGCCGTTAGTCCGGAGAATCACTCGGGGCACACGAGCCTAACCAAACCGTGCGAGAGGAAGAAACGGAGACGTATTCGCATCATCTAAATCGAATTCTAAAAAACAAAAATCTAAAAAAAAATCAAGATGAAAAAATATTTTAGGGATGCTCTTAATTTTAGATATGTATATTTGATCTAAATATGACGTAAACTTTGGATTTTTTACATTTCTTTTCTTTTAGAATATTTAAAAATTCGTATAAATACATCTTTTTATAATATTCAAATGTCTATTTATTCAAAATTTTATGATATTCAGATGTCTATTCAAAATATGAATTTGATATAAACCGATAATTTTTTTCAATATTAATATAAATATTTATTTTCAATATTAATATAAATATTTATTTTCAATATTAATACAAATACATATTTTCAATAAATTAATATAAATACTTATTCACAAATATTTAATTATTATTAATGCTCATCAATAATAATTGAATATATATTTGTGAATATATAGCAAAAAATTACAATAGTGAGTTTGGGCTGTATTGAAAACTTGGGCCATATTTGAGAGATTCATATATTAATACAATATCTTGCTATGGCCGCTTATTGTGTGCGTATATTGTTTTTAAATTCGCGAGAGATACAAACACATGAATAACTCAATCCGATGCAGACGTTGTTTCGGCATTATCATATTTGCCACATTTTCTTGAAAACTACTCTAACTTCGCAAGCTGCGGCCGCATCCTCGTTTCCACAAAGGAATTGCAAAACGATCTCTCTCGACTCGCGGTCGCGTTCGTATTTTGCAAGCGTTACCGCTGACACTAGGGCGTTGTTCGCGGAACTTGGGAAACCACTTTTCCATCATCACCGTCGGCACCGTCGACAAGGTCGACATGATAGACGGAATGTTTCAAACAACGGAAACAAGTTGAATATCAACGTCCGCAACTAGCCGTGAATTATGACCCGTGCTTCAACAATTCGAGCTGGATAAACTCATCGGGTTGTTGTGAAATTACTGTAGCTCGCGAAGCGTCCAACTGTTCCTCTAGAATTTTGAAATATATTGCATCCAAAAGTCGCAACGTTATAATATATAATATCAAAATATATCAACTTTCAAAAACTCGCAAGTAATAACTTCATGCTTTATCTGGCAACGATACCTTATGAAAAATTTAAAATTTTATATATTTTATATATTTTAAATATTTAAAATATATAAAGATACATAAATATACATGTGACAGAATGTGATAATACGATAAAGAGACAAATTAACAAATACTGCACTGAGAAAAAAAATCTGGTTGCATTAATTAGAATTTTGGTAAATTTAACCAGTATGTCTGTTGGAAAATGGACGAAGAATTGATCAAAAAGAATGGACCAGAATTCTTGAAATTATTAATTATTTATAATTAATTCTCTAGGAATTACCAGATGAATCTGATTAATTTCTTCCTGTTAAATTTACTAAATTTTCTGGTTAATAATACTAAACTTGCCAGCACCAAGTCGTCTAAAATTTTTTCCATCTAATCTCAAAAGTCTGTTTAATATTCTGAATTCCAACAAGATTATTGGATAAATTTAATCCAGATTACTGAATAAATTATTTTAAATTCAGTTTGTTAGAAATTAAACTGATAAACAGTGATGCAAGAAGAGGATGCAGCTCAAACACACACAATCAGAGAGCTAGCGTCCTTTTTCTGATACTATTGCTCATAAGAGAAAAAAAATATACTTTGGATTTAAAGTTAATACTAGTTCTTTATATACATTTTATGGCAAGTATTGAAGACGAGTTAAATTAAGAGTGGCTCGCCGATTAACGGCAAGCAAAGAAATTAAGAGTAGCAAGAAATTTTATAGATCCAACCTGAAAATACTAACCAAATTCTTATAATAAAATCTATTAAACGTTCTAGTTATAAAAAATCGAGTCTTATCATGATAACTAAAAATTCTTGTTTGATTTAATCAAAATGCCTTCAATCATACACGTCTTGTTGATACAATCAAACGATTTTTCTCAGTGTGAGACACGTGTATATCCCGATAAACGTATCGGATTTTAAAATGCAACCTTGCAGCGACAATCCTAATCCGCGTATCGCATTCCCGGCAACAATGACTGCGAAGTCGTACGATCGCCTACCAATCCTCTGGTTTCCTACCTCGTTTCATACACGTCCCGCTTGGATTTTCTGGGTCAGGCGGTTCCGCGGTGTTCTCCATCGGCCTTTCTATTTCAGCGCGTTGCTCACCGTATGGGTCATGAGTTGTCCGATCGACTCATGCGAACGACCGGGAACAGCGAATCTGCAGGCGTGCTTAATTATAGTCAAGTACTCTTATAGCGCGGCACAATAATCTATCATCTACAGAGTGAAATGTTCAACTTGACCAACTTATGCATTTCTATGCAGAAGTTTTGTCTTCAATAATTTGACAAGTGAGTGGAGATAAGTCTGCAATAATTAGTTACAGTACATTATTTATATTTTATATGTATAAACTATCTTTATATATTATAATTAATTTTTTCCTTTATTAAATTATTCGAGACAGACTTTGATCTCAATGATATTAGATTATATAATTCAAACTATATTCATGCAAAGAGTGCAATTATATTTTTGCGGACATGTATATATTTGTTTATATTTGTATCATACAATTATATTTTTAAATTGCAAGCGTGTGTTTGGCTCAATTTATTTTTAAATTCAAAGGAATTTAAAACTAGGAATTTAGAAGTTATCTTCTAAATTTTTTAATTTATGTATATCTGTCTTTTTTATGAGAGATTTCTTGCGAAAATTTTTATTTTTTCCCTCAAATATTTTACATATAAGAAAAATAGAACAGATTGCGGCGTAAAGTTCAAATTCCCGTGACGTCAAAAGAATCGAGCAGATGTATTCAGCCATGGCCGGCTGGCTTCGCGACTCGTAAAATGCATTCGGCAGTCTGCTGCCCAGACAGAACAGACTAAGAATTGTCGAATAGCCGAGGAGCACGTCGTGTCATGATATTCCCGTCAATGAACCGTGGCCGTCGTATGTATTCTCGCCGAAACGTGACACGCCGAACTGTTGGAAATTGGCGACGCTATTGAAGGGGGTAAAACTCGGGAACAGCGTTTCGAGTGGTCCCGCGAGCGGGCGAAATGATGATCGTGTTATTTTTGCAGATCGCTCGCCTTTGTTGCAATTCGACTACTCGTTTCGCCCAGCACCTGCGTGCAACTCACGTTGTTTGCGCGCCTGCTTTTTCGGTCAGCCTCAGCTGCCGCGACTTATGCTTCGAATAATTCGCCGAGCAATCGACGTGGTTCCTCGAAATATCTCGATCGTGAAAATAACATTGTATTCAAAATCCTTCGACTATAATGTATTGTATTGCCTTGAATAACGCAAACATAACTCTGCCATTTTAAAAATAATTTTTTATTATATTTAGGAATTTATTATTATTAACAATTTATTATTATTATTATTATAAAATTTAGTAATTTATTATATAATTTAATAATTATTATTAAATAATTATATATATAATTTTTTTATACCAATGTAATATACATATATTGTGCAGGAATTTAAAAGAAAAAGAAAGAAATTATACATTATGTGCTCGAAAACGAGAATAAATAATAATTAAATTAAATTATTAAATTATACAATATAATAAATTATTAAATTTTATAATAAATAATAATAATTATTATTATAAAATTTAATAATTTAATTTAATTATTATTTATTCTCGTTTTCGAGCACATAATGTATAATTTCTTTCTTTTTCTTTTAAATTCCTGCACAATATATGTATATTACATTGGTATAAAAAAAATTATAAAGAGCGTAATAAAAAAATTAATATAGAAAAAATAAATACTTTAATAGAAAGTAGAATTATATATTTGATATATATGTATGCGAATTGACACAATTGTAGCAATTGCGCGCGTTACATGCACGCATTCTCTGCCAATATCGGTTATGTAAATATCACTAAACGAGTTATCATTTTCTGCGAAGTCACGCACGCGGTTTGAGTACGGCTAACAATTTCCGCGAAAGTATCTCGCTTTTGCGTTTTCTCCGGAGGGTGGAAGTCGAAGTCTGCGAGAGGCGGACTAATCGCTTAAAACGCTTAAATCGCTCGCAGGAGGCAGCAAGGGTGGGGAGGAAGGGGGGCCGGAGGTGCCTCGAGGTGCCTCGAGGTGCCTCGAGGTGCTTCGTCTTCTTCGTCGTCGGCCTTCAACGCACTTTTAAGCCGCCTTGAGTCCGCCCGGTGTTTGGATCGTGAGCACCTGATAATTGCCACGCAGGTGCACGCGCGCGCAAGGTCCTTCATTACGCAAGATGCTTCTCAAAACTCGTCGCCCGGCGATCGCAGCAGCGTGCATGAATTAAACTTTCCCTGCGGCATTTCGCCAGCGTAAGCGTACGGGGTGTTTCCGCTAAATACCGTCTCCTTATCGATGGCAACAAATCGATTTGCATCCGAGAACAATCTCTGCTTCTAAAAATAATCCCGCGTGTCTTCCCACGTTACTCTACGCAGGTTTGACATGAAGTTGACACTTCGAAATGCGAGGGCTTTCGTTTGTTTTTAATTTTTTTGTGGAGGTGGAATAATTTATGTGTGGACAAATTGTAGGCAATCCATGTAATTTTTTAAAAACATATTCAGAAGTGCTCGCGATGAAATTTGTTCAATTCTTTTGTTTGTTTTTAATTTTTTTAAAGATATACGAAAAATAATTACGTACGCACAAATGTGGACGACATAATGCCACATGAATTTTGTAAAAATTTTAAAATGTCAACTTTTAAAGATATACGAAAAATAATTACGTACGCACAAATGTGGACGACATAATGCCACATGAATTTTGTAAAAATTTTAAAATGTCAACTTCACAGATCTATTTTATGCGATTTTATATAGGATTAACATGTTCATGTTCAATAGTCGTTTTTTAAAATACGGAACGTACGCGCGACCTGCATCGCTATTGCTTCATTTATCGATTAAAATTTATGATAATACACACGTAGAATAATCTACGAGATAGAATAATCTACGAGATAGAATAATCTAGCAGATTACAATATGCAACGCGAGATATATGGAAAGAGATGGAGAGAGATCTTTCTCCTTTTCATATGTAAATTATCTATCGAATCAGCAGAATGACGTCATAATCTGCAATTCCTTCAACGCATGAAAGCTGACTAAACGTGACGCATATCTTTTTTATCGATTCTATTGTTCAACGTCATCGAATAGCTGGCGCTTTAGACAATGGAAGAACTCGGGAGATTTTCTCCTTTCGAAGATTTTTGCTCAGATTCGCTGGATCTCTCTTCGGCTTCTTGTCGAGCGGCTTCCTGCGAGCAACTCTCCGCGCGAGATAACAATCGACCCCCTATTGTGGGGCACGAAATGTACTGACAGTACAAACAACACGTCACGGTCGCTCGGCGCTAATCGCGCGAGATAAGGAGGCAAAGATAAGGATTTAACGCAGCCTCGATCGACGATACTGCGAAATATGTTCATTCATACTTCTCTTTAAGACCGGCGCGCGTTACTCGATGCGAGAAAGTCGATGAAATCCGATATCATCCTGCCGTAATAAGGAGCGATCGGCGGGAAATAATCGCGTTATCAAACAGATGTATCTCTGACATCGAATAAAATTCGCGCGGACAAAGACCTCCCCCTATTCACGATGAAAATCTTGACCTGTTTCACGAAAATCGACGAAATTCTTTACGGTTTCTCCGATGACATATCTGCGAATTAGCATTTTTTAAGGCAGGTGATATCAGAACTCGCAAGCGATAGTTGTGTCTTACACATGCTTGTACACTTTCGATACACATGCGGCATCGACTGATTTGCTCGAATAGATCTTCACGTCATTCTGTCAGTCACGCATGCAGTTGCACAATTGCATCATGCAATGTCGAGGATCCATCGCTAGCCTCGATTATCTACAGGATGTTGTCCTATCTACGGGAGAAATCGATCGGACCTCAGAGATGTATTAATCGTCGAGTGATTTCGAACCGGTATATTATGTGAAATTATTATTATTAAAAGATCTGGTTTGTATGATATTTTTGAAAAAAAAAATCCAGTAAAAAAAAAACAATTCTTGGAAACTTCAACAATTTTCATCTGGGACACCGTATACATGCATCGTCGGCTTCGTATGCACATGACGGCAGTGAAAGCCTCGGCGATCACATGCGCTTAATACCACGGGATTCTCACCCCAAATCCAGTTAACATTCGCAAATCAAATACGGCTCTTTGGCATTTTGTTAAGCTCGGCGATCGATCCGCGGACAAACGCGTTCGATGTCTTGAAATGTCAAGCGTATCTCGGACAAGAGTGATTAAATGATACGTATTGATTTAACAAATTTGTATTAATCTCATACATCGATTCATATCTATACGATTTCTTCTATTATACAGCGTGTTTCTTAATAAGTGCAAAAAATTTTAGATGATTCTTTGTCGAAAATTAAGGGAGGTTTTTCATATATTCCTATCTATTCCTGTGAAGTTACACTCCTCCAAAAATGGAAGTAAAAATTTGA
Organism: Camponotus floridanus; assembly: GCF_003227725.1. NCBI lineage: Eukaryota > Metazoa > Arthropoda > Insecta > Hymenoptera > Formicidae > Camponotus > Camponotus floridanus. The sequence continues at coordinate 713,809 of NW_020229414.1, forward strand.
TTTTTATTTTTTAGATTTTTAGGTTTTTATTTATAATTTTGTTTTTTGTTCCAATTTTTATTTTTATTTTTAAAATTTAATTTCTCGTAATTCGAAATTTATGCTATTTAGCATCCTGCTGTGCGTAATGTATTTTATTTTTTTCTTGAAAACGACTGGTTTTATGAAAAAAATAAAAGAAATAAAAAAGTTTCTAAATAAATCCATCTTTTTAATGCATTTTTAGATGATCATATTTCGACCTATTAAAAAGTTCTAATAAAAATTTGAATAGGATTGCTACACTGAGAAAAATATCTGGTTGCATTAATTAGAATTCTGGTAGATTTAACCAGTATCTCTGTTGGAAAATGGACGAACCAGAATTCTTGTAGGAATTACCAGATGAATCTGATTAATTTCTTCCTGTTAAATTTACCAAATTTTCTGGTTGATAATACTAAACTCTCCAGCACCAAGTCGTGTAAAATTTTTTCCATCAATCTTAAAGGTCTGTTTAATATTCTGAATTCCAACAAGATTATTGGATAAATTCAATCCAGATTATTGAATAAATTATTTTAAATTCAGTTTGTTAGAAATTTAACTGATAAACAATGATGCAAGAAGAGGATGCAGCTCAAACACATACAATCAGAGAGTTAGCGTCCTCTTTTTAGCATTACTGCTCATTAAAGAAAAAAAATATACTTTGAATTTAAAGTTAATACTAGTTCTTTATATACATTTTATGGCAAGTATTGAATACGAGTTAAATTAAGAGTGGCTCGCCGCTTAAGCAAGCAAAGAAATTAATGTACAAGAAATTTTATAGATCCAACCAGAAAATACTAATCAAATCCTTATAGTAGAATCTATTAAATGTTCTAGTTATAAAAAATCGAGTCTTATTATGATAAGAAGAAATTCTTGTTTGATTGAACCAAAATGCCTTCAATCATATACGTCTTGTTGGTACAATCAAACGATTTTTCTCAGTGTAGTTTCATCCCCTTATAACATAGGAGGCTGAAAAAATATTAATAAATAATCTTTTTATTAGAAAATATCTTTCTAGTAGAAAATATCCACCTAATTTCATTTCTTTAACTTGTTCCGAATTTGAGAAAAAAATAAGAATCTAATTTTTGGTGTAACTCCACAGGAAGATATGTAAGAGTATAATATTTATATGAAAAATCGCCCTTAATTTTCGAAGAATCGTCTTCTAAAATTTTTCGAACTTATTAAAAAACACCCTTTATTTACTCTGCATATTCATATTTTGCCCCTGCTTGGAAGAAACCTGTTAGGATCGCTATTACGTGCGCGGATCCCGCCGGATGCGTTACATGGAAACGACTTATTCGCGCGCTATCGGTCCGCGATGATCTCCGCAACGACGCTGGAACGACGGAAGACTATACGCGACGTAACGATTCGTGTCGGATATATATGCGATGGTATGGGCGGCTGCAATAAAGAGCGCATAATACACCGATGCATCCTGGACGGCGGACGGCGCCAATTTGTATCGCTGCGGGCGATGCACGGGATCCGCTTCAGGTGACTTTCCGCTCTCGTTCGACCGGGCATCCCGGTTTCGAAATCTGATCGCGGTCGCGAGCCTGATGGTGGCGAATGTGAAAAAAAAAATGAAACAAAAAGTATATCAATTACGTTCTGTTTGAGCGTTCATTTTATCGAGCGCCGCTTTCTAACCGCGTAGATTGTCGCAGGATTGCGAAACTTCATTTATCGAATGCGTTATTTTGTTATTTTGCCCGCCAATCTTCCTATTACATAATCTAGATGCTCAGTGTACTTTAGTATTATTACTTGAACGTACTTTACATTTGGGATATTTGAAAATAGAGGCTTGAATTTTAAATATAAGGAAAGAGTATAAAAAAAGTGTGCAGCATATTTTTAAAATTTAATTATTACAGTACAAAATACAAAGGTCTTAGAATATTAAAAACAAATTTTATTTTCACTTGAATAATTGATGCAAGAAAAACACAATAAATTCTTTTATTAATGTTGAAAAACATTATAAATATGAAACATCAAACTCATAATCATTTCAAAACATTCAACATTAATAATTTATTTATACAAACAACGTAGGTAGAATTAGAAAGTTGCTTAAAATGGAACGATGCGCAAACATTACGTTCGATAAGTCGATCGTTGAGAGATAGCGAGGGAACAGAGGAGGGAGGGACAAGAGGAGGAAGTGGAATCGCAGATCGCTGGGTTGAGAGAAAGAGCCAGGCATGATCCGTTCTTCCTGCGGATATTTTTCTGTTTTTGTAGACATTGATGCGCGGGGGAAGAGAACGGAGAGGAAGAGAGTAAAGGAGGGCAGGACGCGAGGCCTTCGGGCTTCAATCTATTAACACGCTACGGCGATTACGCCGTCCTGATGACCCCGTGGGAGTGCACCTTCGCCAGGCATTTTTTTCTACGGTGGCTGCGCGCGGCTTGCTCTCCTCTTTCTCATGCCTCATCTCTTGCTACGCTCATCATCTCAATTCCGGCTTACTTCGGAATAATAAATAACGCATTGCCTGAACAATAGCTCGGCCTTACGCTTAATACGTTAGACGTACGCAAATTATTTTCTTGCGCTTAATCCATAATTTATGCAGGGCAATATTCCTAGTGTGACTGTGTCTTGTCTTCTTCTTCCTGTTTTTTAACGGGGTCCTAAACCGATTGTGAGTAAATTGGAAATTTTTTCTTTACATGTGATGTGGCGTAAAATTTAAAAAAAGAGAATAATAACATAATTTGATAATCTTTCTTTTGTAATCTATCAATATCTTTTTGCAGACTGTGTGTCTCGCTAAAATCGCCTCTTTCTAAATTTTTTGTATAGTTAGAGATCAGCCACGCGTGACATCTTTAACGACCGCAGAAAGATGTGTCGAACATCCTGAAAATAAGGCAATTCGAGGGATACATACCCGATTAAGAGAAGGTAACTAGGGATCGGCCGCAAGCGAAGAGAGACGGGGCGAGGGGACGAATTTCCGGTGCACAGGATCGTAGCTAGTCCTCGACTCTTCTTCTCTTTCAGATTCTCCTCTTTCAGCGCGCACAAAGGACAGAACGGAGGGACGGGAGCATGTCCTTTCCTTTATGGCCTCCAATATTGGAGGGAGGCTCGTTTTCTTGCCAGATGACGGCCATCTCGAGAAAGGGAAAATTGTTCTGCGGCAAATCTTTTTGGAATACAGTGTTCCCTCTACATAATGTAGTGATTCGCTGTCATGAAATGATTCGATGCTAGTTCAACAGATTCAAAATAATCTCGCGGACAAGGATTATCATTTTGTTTAATAATAAAAATTAATTTTTTAAAATATATTTTAATATTAATATTGATATACAAGATTTATGACAGTAATTAATTATATATGACGTATTATGTTTTAATCTGAACAGAACAATTCTGAAAAGAATTATTAGAGAATTAATTAAAATTATATTTATTGCACGCAGTAATATAAATGTAATATAAATTTATGTATTTTCTATATAAAAGATTATATAGGATTTGCATGATTATAATAACAAATATGGAAGATATTTTTTTAATGCAGGTATTTTGCGTAATATCTTTATTTGGGTAAATAATTTTACCTGCTGCTATCGTAATAAATTTCTGAAACAACGCAGAAAATTAGAGTCATCAGCTTTCTTAACCGCAACAAATAGAGTGATTATCCCAAAAAAGGGAAGATAATTTTTCCGAGAAAAAATTCGCTCTGCGAATGTAGAAAGTGCTACAAAGTAGGACAATACGTGTGTGCGTGATAAATTATGTACTCGATGAGAGATGTGTTAGTTACAATCATTTGCGTTGCATTATTTATTATTAATTAGAGCATTATTAATTAGAGCTGGAACGAAGTTTAAATATCAGAGTAATAATTCATCGGAGAATAATCTCCATGGATTATATTGCTGCTTGAATTACACGAGTTTTAACACACTCGCATAATTTTCTATGGAAACTAACACCTGTCTAAAGATTTATAAATCAGAAATAGCCCCTCAATATTAGAATTAATTGATTTTTTTCATAATTCGATTGCACATTGTTTGCACTTTTTTTATTTTCGTTTGCACACTCTTAATAAAAAAATTGTTCAAAAAAAAATCTTTGGGGGAGATCAGTTTCACATTAACCCCTCCAAATTGGGGGGTTAACTCATGGGCTTTACAAATGGAGTTTGCGTGATTGACTGATTGACAAATTATTTTTATTACGACAATTTTCAATCACACGTATTGTAGTATAAAAATTTAGTACAAAAATTTTAGTATAAAAATTTATTTGCAAGTTTTATACCGCAATTCTTTCGAATTTATAGAATTTTTCTCACAAGATATTTTTGTTGTCATCAGATCTGTTAAGAACAGATTAACCTAGACCCTTTTCGTGTCGCTGTTAGCCTTTCTTTGCTAGAAAGGGAGATGGTAACCGCAGTTGCATTGTATTCAAATAATGTTTCAAGGTTTGTTAGACGTGACATGCAACGCAATTTTTCCATGTAGCTTCCTTTTCTACGTGAATTACTGCGATTTTTTGCAAGTGGCAATTCTCAGAAAATTGGCAGAAATTATAAAAGTTTTATAAAAAGATATGTTGCATAATAGTATGTTTTTTAAAATATAATTTCCACCAAAAAAAAAAACAAAAACAAAAATTTACAATTCTATCAAAGTAAAATAGAAATTCTTAATTTTTTTACATAAAATCTATATAATATATTTGATATTATTACCATTTATTATTTTGTTACACTCATTTAATCTTTCCTATTTTTAAAGAGAATACACGTTTCTTATTTTATTTAGAATACACCCGCGTGAAGATGAGCAACTTTAATATTTCTATTTTAATTAGCACAATATAAATTCCCAGAAAATAACTTAAAGTTACATAAAACGTAACGCGAAGGGCTGTACGAATGTTTACTAATGGAAAACATCGACCGACATTCTCGGCTGAAAATGTATGTATATTTATGATTACAAGCAACAGCTGTAATTGTACGTACACGCGACGTAGCATCGATTATATCTGCTAGCAATAAAGTACGGACATTGACAAGAAGTTAATGAGAAAAGCTTATGCGCTATACGTAACATATACTTTATACGGGTTCAAAAAGAAACGAACACGTCCTACGGTGAATCAAGCAAAACAGGGTCGAAAGCGAATATCACGGTAAACTGAAGGATCACTTTTTGCCATCGATATGTAGATTCCCGGCAAATAATATACCCCTTTGCCGCGATACATTTAAAAGTAAGATGGACGCAAGGGGCAAGGAGGGGGAGGAGGAGGGGGACGAGACTCAGCCTATATAAATAAATAATAAGGAAAAAGGGTTTACGCTTAGGGGCCCGAGGACTACGCAAATACATCACTGCGGGGCCCTCGATTTCCCAGCAGGGAAGAGCTCCCTCCCTCCCCCCTGTCCCCCCCCTCCTCGTCGGTCTCCTCTTGACACTCTCCTTCAACGCGGGGAAAAGAGAGAGAGAGAAATAGAACAACGGAGAAAAGGCGAAAGGCAGAAGCGAGAGCGAGCGATCGTTCGCCATTTATTTACTCCAGGATTTAATCGCATCCGCTGACCGCCGTTTCCTGTCGCTACGGGCAGCCCGTTTCTTGCGCGCGAGTGGGACATTAGAAAAATATTAGTCGCTCGCTCTCTCGCTGGCACGTCGCTCGGGACGAGGTAATAACGTCATTCCGGCGGCGCACCGCGACGAGAATCTGAAATTGATGGTCGCGGTAGCGATTTCGTAATTGCCCTACCTGTGTGTACCTATACGCGTTGCCCTTATTTATTACCGTGCCATCGGCTCGCTATTTTTTCACGCATATACAGGGTGTTTCTTAATAAGCGCGAAAAGTTTCGAGGAGATGATTCCTCGTCGAAAATCAAGGCGGGTTTTTCATATAAGCATACGCTCCCACACATCCCTCCCCCTGTGGAGTTACACTCCACAAATGGGGGTAAAAATGAGGTTTTTATTATAATCTTGTTCTTGTCCCAATTTTTCTAATATTTACTCTAATTTTATTTTTATTTTAAAATTTAATTTCTCGAAACCTATTGCTATTTAGCATCGTGCCGGAAAATGATCACCTAAAAATATGCATTAAAAAGTTTGATTGATTTAGAAACGTTTTTATTTCTTTTATTTTTTTCACAAAATCAATAGTTTTCAAGGAAAAAAAAATAAAACACATTATCGTGCACAGCACGATACCGTGTTTTATTTTTTTTTCTTGAAAACTATTGATTTTGTGAAAAAAATAAAAGAAATAAAAACGTTTCTAAATCAATCAAACTTTTTAATGCACATTTTTAGATGATCATTTTCCGGCCCATTATAAAGTTCTAATAAAAAATTGAATGGGGGTTGCTAGTTTCATTCTCTTATAACAATACAAAAGGCTGAAGAAATATTAATAAATAATCTTTTTATTAATAGAACATATCTACCTAATTTCTTTAATTTGTTCCACGTTTGAGAAAAAAATAAAAACCTAATTTTTACTCCCATTTTTGGAGGAGTGTAACTCCACAGGGAGAGATATAGGAATATATGTTTATATGAAAAACCCTTCTTAATTTTCGACAAAGAATCATCTAAAATTTTTCGCACTTATTAAGAAACACCCGATATACGGAGAATAGAATTAAGAGAGAGATGCCACGAATGTTTCTCGTTTCTGCTTCGTTTTCCGAGAGATCACCTGCGCGTTTCGTATTCTTCGATCGCTTTGTTTCGAATACAGACTGAATCGTAAACGCCATCTCGCCCATTCGAACGCATAACTCGGAAGATTTATCGTTTACGCGGAATTACGTAGCCGGAGCCGCGAATCCTTGTTGCACCAGAGATTAAAGTTATCGCCGCAGGTCGATGTCCTGCAATTCAAAGAAAGAGACAGAGAAATGTCCTCTTAATTCAAGAACCTTATATCAGATGACAAATAGATCGTCCCTAAAGAAATATTTTAAAATTGGAATATTTGTTTCATGTATTTTTCTATCAACTAAATAAGAGAAATTAATCCATTTTAACTAATTTTAATTAATTTTTAATTAATTTCCTTTTTTTTCGACGATCTTCTAAATTCTTTCATATTTATGAGAAACTGTTTACATTCTTCCTCCCCTAAAAATGTCATAGATCCATCCCTGATGGATGTCTTGCGTTTTTTCTTCTCGAACCGAAGGTCGATGTCCTGCAATTCAAAGAAAGAGACAGAGAAATTTCCTCTTAATTCAAGAACCATATATCAGATGACAAATAGATCGTCTCTAAAAAAATATTTTAAAATTGGAATATTTGTTTCATGTATTTTCTATCAATTAAATAAGAGAAATTAATCCATTTTAACTAATTTTAATTAATTTTTAATTAATTTTCTTTTTTTTCGATCTTCTAAATTCTTTCATATTTATAAGAAACTGTTTATATTCTTCCTCCCCTAAAAATGTCATAGATCCACCTCTGATGGATGTCTTACGTTTTTTCTTCTCGAACCGAAGGTCGATGTCCTGCAATTTAAAGAAAGAGACAGAGAAATTTCCTCTTAATTCAAGAACCATATATCAGATGACAAATAGATCGTCCCTAAAAAAATATTTTAAAATTGGAATATTTGTTTCATGTATTTTCTATCAAATAAGAGAAATTAATCCATTTTAACTAATTTTAATTAATTTTTAATTAATTTTCTTTTTTTTCGATCTTCTAAATTCTTTCATATTTATGAGAAACTGTTTATATTCTTCCTCCCCTAAAAATGTCATAGATCCATCCCTGATGGATGTCTTGCGTTTTTTCTTCTCGCGGACAAAGATTCGATCTTGGGAGAGGGGGGGAGGAAACCAAGGCTCCGTATGGGGCTTTGATGGATATCTGCCGGCAAAAATTATCATATATCGCGGAGCGGGGGTAACGACCGACTAGTACGACGAGATATCCCGGCGCGCGGTGCGTATCCACGACGACGACGACGACGACGTGTGCGCCGAGCTTCGCTTCGCGATTCTCGATTCGCGTCGTCCAGGGTCAACGTTCGGATGCGTCGTACGTATTTCTTTGCAATGCGGAGGAATCGATCGGCGTTAAGAATGCCTACTAAGTTTGTGCAGCACCAACTTCGCCGACCGGCGCTCGCGATTGTTGGCACTTGAGCACGCACGTGGACGTGTAGAGGTGGCCGTCAAGTTGTCGACACACACGTAGTTCAAACGCATAGATGATAGCCAGTATTTTATGTTTGGAGTCTTATATCGGAAGAAAAAAAAAATTAGGAAACTATACTTTTCATTAGAATTATTTATTTTTGATAAGAATGAAGAAAGAAATATTAGTTTATTTTAAGCTATATAGAAGACCAAGATTAAAGAATATTTTTAATACAGAAAATCCTTTTTCGTGACGACTAATTGAAATATTAAATTTTATGTTAGAACTGAAATGTCAAATACAGAATGTCCTTGTATATGTTTAGAATCTTCGGTACAATTTTTAAATTGATTCACTAAAGCGTTCACAAGTTATAAGGATTTTAATTTGCACGAATTAACAAGTGTTCTTATGGGAAACGTATAATCACATCGATTCAAATGACAAAAACATGGAAATAATATTCAGAATTTGTTTAAAATTTGCAAAAGTGTAGTTTAGATACAGAGGAAATACTTGGTCAAATAATATTATACAAGTACTAACTGGTTAAAAAGATATTAAATATAATTCAATGAAGTTAGTCATGTCACAAGGCGAAATTCTCTGTCAAAAGTTAATCATTTCGATTAAGGATGTTTTGTATGTACAATTACTCAGCAAAAAGTTGTTGAAAATCAATATTGACGAATATATCCAATTTTAGTGTATTTTAAGTATGAGAAATTGTGTGGAATTTTACAATTTGATCTTAGTGCAGAGATGTATTTTTTAATATTTATTGCGTTTTTACTGAAATATTTCGAATTTCGTTAAGGATGTTTTGTACCTATTTTCAAAATATTGAGAATTTAATGAAAATTGTACAAAATGTCCTTACATATGTTACATTAAAAGTTGATATATTCGTCAATATTAATTTTCAGCTACTTTTTGCTGGGATTGTACATACAAAGCATCCTTAAAAATAAATTTCTCTATTTTTCACAAATGTTATTATTTTCATCATCAAACTTCGTGAAACTTTTGAAGCTTTATTAATATCTTCGGTCGCTTGATTAACCTCTCGACATCAATTATAATTTATTTATGCCTTTTGAAGGTTCGCCACCTTCGCGATAAGAAGATTCGCTTCTTCGACACGATACTGACATTACAGGCAGCGTGACATTAAACGTCGCCGTGCGATTTACGTGCTGAAAATGTCTCGGCCAACGAGTCTCAGGCAGCGTCGCGTGAAACGTACACAATCGTGTCGGACCCATCGACACACACGTGTGCGGCGTCGCCATCAGCTGGAAGAAAGTGCACCCGGCCAATCGCTTCCGAGAAAAGCGCATAAAGTAGGTAGCGAGTAGTAGCGAGGAAGTACTCGTGCATTGTTTCGTCTGTTGGGACCGTCAACTTTGGAGAACCAATCGGCACGTTCCCCAGTATCGTATACAATGTTTTAACATCGAATTGCGTGCGAACATGTTTTATACATATGACACCCAGACTTTCTGGCGACATGTCTTTTTTTTGTTTTTTTAGCGTCTTTCTCTCTCTCTCTCTCTCTCTCTCTCTCTCTCTTTCTCCCTCGTCTTCTTTCTTAGCGATTTTATAAATTTGTCTTGATTTCATATTTTGAAGTAGAATTCAAAGTCTGAGATGTCCTAGATTATTGAATATTTGTAATAAAAAGAGTATATACATAATGATAAAGTAGAATTTTTAAGAAATTTAATTCTTTGCTAAAGTATAATATCAGATTGTTTATTTTCTAGAAGATCATGAAATTTTCAGATCTTTTTTTATATTTCGAAAAATTCTCATGGAATTTTATTAGGGCTCGGATAATTCTTAAAAAAAATTCTTTCGTTGATAATTTTATTCTTACATTATAATCAAGCTAATTAAATTGTAAATTTAAAATGTAACATGTATATTATAAATATATATCTTTGGAAGATTAGGAAATTTTCAGAGAATTTTTTCACAAAATTTGAGTAGACTTCGAATACAATATTAAACTTTATGAATCATCATTGAAAATTAATGTTCTTAAATTTATTATTAATGCTCATTAAAATCTTAAAAAATGTAAACAGAGAAGAATAAAAATAAATCTAAAACAAAATTTCGTACTTGTAATAAAAAAAAGGACAAGCCAACTTAAAATTATTTAAACTGCATACAAAATCTGCGCAATAAAAGAGAAAAAGAGATGTATAATGTATACATTTGCAGCGCCGACTTTAGTCCCTTAATCTTAAGGACAGTCTCTTATTACCAGCGCGAGTTTATACACCGCAAAGATTATAACTATTACTAAAGGAGAGTGAAATACGCAATTCATATACGGACACTATTGGCTGTATCCCATATGGCCGCTCAACCGAACCACGCGATCGTACATTTGCGCGCTATCGCTCGGCCCGGACTCAAATGGGTTTAGAATTACAAGACAAAGTGAGTGGACCGAGTGCATTATCGCATGCGCTGACGTGAGACTCCGCCGCTCAATTATGCAGCTGCGCGCGCTGGGTGTTAGCTTTCTTCCTTTTCTCTTTCCTTTCTTCTCTTTCGCTCTCCTTCTCTCGCTCTCGTTCGCATGGCGCTTGCATTATCACATCTGGATCGTCGATCCTAGGTATTGCTCACGGCAAAATCATCACGAATGTATGGTGGAGTACGTACTTTTTCTCCCATAGGTTTTTCACGGTATATAAATTTATAATTGTAAGTCGTACGAAGCCGGAATCTCAATCTTGAAAAGCCCCACGAATATTTCATGTACATATGAGAACTTGTTTTTAATCATACGCAAAACTTTGAACAATTTAGATAAATTTTGCAACAAAAGAGAATGCATATAATAGGGTGGAAAAACATGGGGAGCCTGGAATTCTCAGAGATTTATTTTGTGGAAAAGTCAGGAAATGCTAATGGAATTTTATTAAGACTCAGGGAATTTCTTTAAAAAATTCTCTCTCTGGTCATTTTGCTCTTATATTGTAAAAAGTAAGTCAAAGGAATTATGTGTTTAAAATACATTATCAATATATATCTATCTTTATTTATATATGTATTAAATAACAAAATGCCAAATATGAAATACATGTTCATTATTTTAATTTTTAGATATAAAATCATATGCAAAAAAAGCTTATTTTACAAAAATTATTCAATTTCTTTTAGTACATTTACAAATCTAGCGCACTTGAAATTTTAAGAGACTCTTTATTTTCCTTTGCACGAGTGAAAAATATATACAATAAAAAATTGATTTTAGCATCACATTAAATCGAATTAAAAAAGCATTAAAATATTTTTTTACCTGGAATTTTTAACAAAAATACTTGGAAAATTAGAAAATTTTCAAGCAATTTTTTTAATATCTTGTATAAAGAGACAATTTTTAATTTAATTAAAAATTAATTGAGATAATTAATTTTTAATATTAATAGAGACAATTAATTTTTAATTTAGAACCGATCTACAGGTGTCCTATGATAACAAAAATGTTTCAATTCCGAAAAACTTTTTAGCCACTTGAGTGGTGAGCTTTCAGATGACTTCCTCGTTCATTTGCATTCGCCAGCCGAATGTTTCGGGTTTCGATTTATAACCACGGACCTCTCGGCGCGAACAAGGACTCTCTCGGCGCGGTTATCCGTGTGCACGCGGTCCGGTCGTATTTATAGTTTGACCGTTAAAAACAACATATAGCGCCGACTCGTCGCGGCTCTTCGGTGGTCCGTTCACCAGGCCACGTAGAGTACGGTACCGGTCTCTTAATCCTCACTCGAAATAAACACGCACACGTGCGCTGTGCACCGTCGCGTCAGCGAGCAAAAACACGCCTTCGGTTCCGACGTCTTCGAGACATCGCCGACCCCCGATGCGTTTTACGACGACGAACACCCGTTATGTATTTTTGCGATTCTTGTTCACCGTGAAATAGAAAATTTTGAATTTTACTGAGATTTATTATCAGCTGTTCCAAAGAGTGCGAGAAAACATCTCGTTCATCGATATAATGGATTAATATATTGTAATAATATATTCACCGCAATTTAATTCTTAAGAATAGGAAATATGTCAAGGTTGTATAGAAAATTATAAAAGAGGAAAACAGTAGATATAATTGAATGAGTGTATATATTTTTGAGTAAGTATTAAATTTAAAGCTTCGATATATTCGATTTTGAATTTTATTGAGATTTATTATAAGATTTTATTTCAAAAAATACGAATAAGTGACATCTCGATATATTAATTAATGTATCGTTATATATTTCGTATATACTGCAATTAAATTCTCGGTTTTCTTAAGTCTTAAGCATCCGGAATATGTCAAGGTTGTATAGAAAATTTGAAAAGAGAAAAAAATAAATAATTGAATATATATTTTTAAATAATTATCAAACGCGAGCACATAATTTTGAATAATTATTAAATTTAAAGCCTCGGTGTATAATTTGTGTAATTTTTTGTCGATATTATGTAGAAAGATGTCACTGTATGAGATAGACTTTGTGTACATAAAAAGAACCGTTCAAAGAATCGTAAAATAATCGTACCAGTTTTGTTTCGCTCGAACCCCCCTTTGGACAAAGAAAAAGAAGAACCGTCCATTCAGAATGAAATCGAAAGGATGATCCGAGAGAGAGAAAGAGAAAAGGACATATGCGCTCGGCAACACGCGAATATCCCACATGCTATGATCGACATATGCTCTCATTCTTTCTCGCCGCGCTCGGCCGGGTTCGTTAATGAATATGCTAATATTACGTCGCTGTTGTCGGCATCTGTCGCTCTCAATTTAATTGAAACCGCTTTCATTGAGCGTCACCGATTTTCGTAAAATGTTGGCGAACGAGACGTATTCCTTGGCATTAACGTGTGACGTTTATTATACGCTTCGTTTATTGTATCAGCTCGATGTTAAGTACGCTATTTCTGCCTTTAATTAATTCTGTCAATTATCGTATTTAATCGTTAAGTCTTCTCCCCTGTTCGCGTTGAACGAGGCTCACCTAGCAAGCAAAATTCTCCCTTGTCGCTCGGTAAAATCGATAATCGATTCATCAGGGATCGGTTAATTTTTCACCCGGGATCATCGCGGTGCGGGTCGGAGAAAATGGGTTCGCGTTCTTTCGACGATCCCCTCGGATGCGAGTTAGGTCCAGTTACAAGCTGATCGTTTCCAGGTAACGATCCCGTATACACCGGGGATCGCCGGACGTTCCTGGCCACGAACGCGCGGACAAACGACGCCGAGATGGGTCGAGGGAGAGAGAAGGCCTCTCGCCATCAACAAAATCTGCCTGCCCCTGCGGCGAGACGCGCGGCTTACACCGCCCGAGTCATTATCTCCCGTAATGGCTGCTCTTAATTTCATTTCGGCCCCCGTAAGCGAGGGTAACGGTACGCTTCTCGGACACGGATACTCGAACGACCGATGTCAACCGGATCAATCGTTTATCAATTGATAGTTTATCAATTGATCCGGAATCATATCATCTTTCGACGCGATATTCGTGACAAATCGAATTAATTTTTCAAGTTGTACCAATGCATGTATGAATAAATACGGAAAAATGACATTCGATAGGATGATTTTACATATATTTAATTTTTCAATACACTGAGAAAAACATCTGGTTGCATTAGAATTCTGGTAGATTCAACCAGTATGTCTGTTGGAAAATGGACGAACCAGAATTCTTGTAGGAATTACCAGATGAATCTGATTAATTTCTTCCTGTTAAATTTATCAAATTTTCTGATTAATAATACTAAACTCGCCAGCACCAAGTCGTCTAAAATTTTTTCCATATAATTTCAAAAGTCTGTTTAATATTCTGAATTCCAACAAGATTATTGGATAAATTCAATCCAGATTATTGAATAAATTATTTTAAATTCAATTTGTTAGAAATTCAACTGATAAACAGTGATGCAAGAAGAGGATGCAGCTCAAACACACACAATCAGAGAGCTAGCATCCTCTTTCTGGCACTACTGCTCGTAAGAGAAAAAAAATATACTTTGGATTTAATGTTAATATTAGTTCTTTATATACATTTTATAGTAAATGTTGAATACGAGTTAAGTTAAGAAGCAAGCAAAGAAATTAATGTAACAAGAAATTTTATAGATCCAACCAGAAAATAATTAAATCCTTATAGTAAAATTTATTAAACGTTCTAGTTATAAAAAATTTTATAGATCCAACCAGAAAATAATTAAATCCTTATAGTAAAATTTATTAAACGTTCTAGTTATAAAAAAATCGAGTCTTATCATGATAACTAGAAATTCTTGTTTGATTTAAATGCCTTCAATCATATACGTCTTGTTGGTACAATCAAACGATTTTTCTCAGTGTACCAATGGATGTACGGATAAATGCAGAAAAATGAATCCGTTGATGAATCCGATAGGATGATTTTAATTTACATATATTTAATTTTTCACTAGATATTATATTTTTCACTCTGTTCTTTTATACTTGATAAAAATTTGTATATTTTCGCGAATTTGAAAACTCGGATACCTTGAAATAAAAGTTATCCAGAGACCTGTCCATTAGATAATGTCGAGACGAAGGGATCAGACTAGACTAGAGAGTTGACCTAGAGGCGAGCACAACCATAAGCGGCGATATTACTGGAGCACGACCGAGCTAGAGAGTAATAGACTGGTTCCGAGATGCTCTATCTTTCATCTGGTCTGGTCTTATCTTTAGTAATCGAGCAAACGTCATAACGTTGTAATGGTGTCTCCTGACATGGGCAAATGGAACAAGCGACATTCTGACGATTCCATTTGATTATTCATCTTCATTTTGTATTTTAAATACATATATAAATCTCATGGAAGTCAAAATATTTATTAAATTACTTTAAAGATGCATTCAAAAACATGGTTATAAAGCACAGCGCGATTTCGCGAACAAAACGGAGACGATATGAAAGAGAAAAATGTGTGTTCTTTCTGCTTCTTTCTCACCCTCACTCTTCTTCTCTCTTTTTAAACACTGTATAGTTCTATTTTACCACAAATCTCCTTCTTTCTCTTTTTTTCTTTCGCAATCTTTTCGCGAATTTTTTTCGTAGGCTGTCATAAATTTGCGCCGATTAAATGCTGATGAATGTGAAACGTTTGCATGTTACGTCACGAATGATAGGCTGCCTTCTGCAAATTTTTGAACAATTTTGCACCGGAGAAATAAAAGAGGAAGTAAGCGGAAGTAAAATATCAATTTTGACATATTTATGTCTTATCGGAAAACAAGCGTTATAAATTATATAGAATGAGAACATTATTTAAAAATAAATGAGACATATTTTAACTTTTATAGAAGACTCTCAATCACGTTTAAATTCAATTATTCATTCGCGAGTTGTGTAAAATCATCATTACTTACACGTATTGTTTTGAAGACAATTAATTCATTTCCTCTTTAAATGCTTTTAACGTTATCGCTAGTGAAAGTTTGTAATGATGATTGTTTGCGAAAAAAATAGCTTTATGTAACGTTTAATGCGTTTAAATTGTGCGCAGGTTGAATTAAAAAAGACACTCGCGATTTGTTCATTCACGCATTTACATTCCATTGAAACGCATATCACTAGCATATATAATTTCATAACACTTCTCACTTATCCTTACCGATGGAAGGCTTTTGAAATTCCATTAACGTTATCGCGAGGTCTTATTTTAGGTCAAGTAACACGAGCGATTTTTAACATGAAGCATCTTTCATAAAGATCCCTCGGAAACGTGTCCAAGCTCGAAAGAAAATTCCAGCTCCTTTAAGAATTCCAAAGTGAAACACGCATCCGGTTACGTAAAACTTCCGCTTGAAGATAATTGAAATAAGTCAGACGCGATAAAACGTACGCACACGTACATCGGAAATTCCACGCGAGTTTGCGAGACACCCCGTATTATCTCACGATGTGAAAGGAAGAGCGAACAATAAAATAACGCATGTAGGTATTTAATTATTATGGCCAAGCTGAGCGTTATGGCGTTAAAGCAATTTAGTAGTGAAATATGTGCTTACCGTAATTAAATCAACAATTAAAATTATATCGTGTCCCAGTCCCTCGTTCTTGATCTGAAGGCACTTTCCGGAGGGGCTGACATCCCCGGGTTTGCACGGGTCACGGGGGTTACGCAAAAAGGCTCGTTATGCAACAACGATGGCATCGAGTCGACGACCTCATTGTCCCCATACGCACCTGTGCACGAAGAACGCAACTGGTAATTAACCGCGCAAGAATCTACCATGATTATAATTCCGCAGCGACATTCCGCACAGGTTATTATTATCAGAATGACTACGTTGTGAGAAAGCGCTTTTCAAGAAGCACGAATTAAGTATTTAATGCGTAATGTGGTGCATGGCAACTTTTGCGCGTGGCTTTATCTTATAGTCGAATCGCGCGTAAAAGACAGGTGATATTTCAAGAAAGCGCATACCGTTCTTGAGAAGAAAGTTAAGAACGTGAAGGAATAATTGTGTCTTACGAAGGAATTAATACGAGCTTGTTATTTTCTAAGTTGCGGAATATATTTTTTACGGGTAATAAAATACATTTTGTCACCGTGATATAATATTATACGAGTTGTAAAGTATTATATGAGTTATAAAATAACTGTGTTGTTCTATATAAATTCTATATAAATTTTTTTATTTTTACTTTTTAATATCTAAAATAGAAATTTCCGATAAACATCGTTTAATAAACGTATAATGAAAACATTATTAAATAGAAGCAGTTTCGTAGAAATCGATAATATTTTATCTCTCTTTCATGAAATCGCAGTACGAAAGATTTTTATTTACTCACGCTTTTATCGCCCCTTAAATAAATAGCACTCCTGTGCGAGGAAAATCGATTGATTTTATCGAAACTTTTGCGCGATATTCCTGTAAAAATAGTTGTAGTTTCCGTTTGATCTACTAATATTTAAAATTGCCATTGATAACTGCGTTTACTCGAGAGATATTATTCATTATTGTTCCAATTCCAATATACCGGGTGTTTTTTAATAAGTGCGAAAAATTTTAGATGATTCTTTGTTGAAAATTAAGGGGGGCTTTTCATATAAACATATACTCCTATATCTCTCCCTGGAGTTACACTCCTCCAAAAATGGGGGTAAAAATTAGATTTTTATTTTTTTCTCAAATTTAGAACAAGTTAAAGAAATGAAATTAGGTGGATATTTTCTACTAGAAAAAGATTATTTATTAATATTTTTTTCAGCCTCCCGTATTGTCATAAGGGAAACTGGCAATCTCTATTTAATTTTTTGTTAGAACTTTAATGAGCCAGAATATGATCATCTAAAAATATGTATTAAAAAGTTTGATTTATTTAGAAACTTTTCTATTTCTTTTATTTTTTTTAATTAGTAATTTTCAAGAAAAAAATAAAATACGTTATCGTGCACAGTATGATGCTAAATAGCATAAGTTTCGAATTACGAGAAGTTAAATTTTAAAATAAAAATAAAATTAGAGTAAATGTTGGGAAAATTGGAACAAAAACAAAATTATAATAAAAGCTTAATTTTTACCCCTATTTTTGGAGGAGTGTAAGAGATATAGGAGTATATGTTTATATGAAAAAAATCCTCCTTAATTCTCGATAAAAAATCATCTCCTAAAATTTTTCGCACTTACTAAGATACACTCGGTATATGTTATTTTATATTAAAATGTAGGCATTTATTGATACATAAAACACTTGAAAAATAATACAGTTAATTAATCTATAAATATCTTGTTTAATCCATAATTATCTTGTTTATCCATTGCAAGTATATCATCTTAAGATAACAGATATATCAAGACGATGATTATTTTTTAAAAATGAGTATCATAGCACAATCATTCTTCGAGTATAACTGCAATTAAGACGCTAGTCTCGATAGAGTTTACAGCAGAAATCTGGACTCTCGGGATTCTTTCAAGGATTCCTCTTACGAGACATAATCAGCGGCGCGGTTGCCTACCTTGAGCCCTGATGCAAATCATCCAGTTACTGATGATTATTATCCCTCCAAGACTCGCCTGTGCTAATGTGCTTCGCGGTTACGTGTTTCGCGGCCGGATCGTCTGAGATTCGCTCGAGTCGTAATGGCCGATTCCGCAAATGGATTACAGCTGCACTAGAATAAGAACGTTAACGATCTCTCGGTGGTGCGTTTTGCGCGACGTCTTTCGCGATGACATGTAAAAACGATGGGCGATTTTACGGGGTATAATGATTCGAAATAACGGAGCTCTTGTTTGCTCCGTGGAACGACACTTGTCCGAGATAAACGAATTCAATTCCGATTCAAGATCCGGAAATCTGTGCGGCGCTCCTTTAAGGAAGAAAGGAGAGGTCTTTTTAGCTTGTTGCACTTTCTCGGAATGCAACATTTTGTTTCTCCCCTCTGCCTCCTTTACGTTCCGATATATATTCATTTTGAGGGTAGAAAGTGTAACACATAGTGTGGCTAAATAGAACGTACAACGTTGAGTCTCTCCCTCGCGAGTTTCTTTCATATCGGAAATGCATTCCAATGCAATGGCGCGACTCTTCAGCCAGTAGAATAGTTTCCTCGCACTGAGAAAAATCGTTTGATTGTACCAACAAGACGTATATGGCATTTTGGTTAAATCAAACAAGAATTTCTAGTTATCATGATAAGACTCGATTTTTTATAGCTAGAACGTTTAATAGATTTTACTATAAGGATTTAATTATTTTCTGGTTGGATCTATAAAATTTCTTGTTACATTAATTTCTTTGCTTGCTTCTTAACTTAACTCGTATTCAACATTTGCCATAAAATGTATCTAAAGAACTAGTATTAACTTTAAATCCATAGTATATTTTTTTTCTCTTACGAGCAGTAGTGCCAGAAAAAGGACGCTAGCTCTCTGATTGTGTTTGTTTGAGCTGCATCCTCTTCTTGCATCACTGTTTATCAGTTTAATTTCTAACAAACTGAACTTAAAATAATTTATTCAATAATCTGGATTGAATTTATCCAATAATCTTGTTGGAATTCAGAATATTAAACAGACTTTTGAGATTAGATGGAAAAAATTTTAGACGACTTGGTGCTGGCGAGTTTAGTATTATTAATCAGAAAATTTGGAAAATTTAACAGGAAGAAATTAATCAGATTCATCTGGTAATTCCTACAAGAATTCTGGTTCGTCCATTTTCCAACAGACATACTAGTTGAATCTACTAGAATTCTAATTAATACAACCAGATTTTTTTTTCAGTGCGAAATATTTCTCACAAATTCTTTCACGAAAATTTATTTACGTCACATGTATACGAGCCTTTGAATTCCCACTTATATTTTTTTACGCGATCGCGATCGGAAATAGAGACAGCATTTTCAAACTTTCGCATATTATCGAGAAGATACATTCAATCTTGAAATTAATTTTCTGTTATTGAAGCAAAAACAATTTATGAAGCAATTCTCCATTTTTTATTTACTCTGATCTTTAATTTCTCCAATCTTACATGCTTTTATTTTTTTTAATAACTACATAAATAATATGTTTGCGCAAAAATGTATCGCTACATGTGATATATTTTATGCACATAAATTTTATTTTGCCAGACTTAATTTTATTTTCGTGAAATAATTATATCTCAAGTGAGTAAAAATTTACCGCTGGAATTGGAAATGTGTGTTTATGCGCCATAAAATCTTTTTCTATCGACAATTATTCTTAATCGAAACCTCGTCTTATTTATCAGGGGATACAAAGTATGTTGATGCATCGGACATTAATTGCACGCAAGATAGCAATTAATCAAAGCTACCCCATGGGAATAACTGGTAATTATCCAACGGAGCAAGCTTTCGTGAAAGGAAAGCCGTCTTAAATGTGAGTTTGAACGATCATTGAAAAAGTAGACGAACACGATGAGCTGGATCAAGTTTACACACAACTGAACACACATGAACGGAATCAGCTGGGCTCGGATTATGTCTCCCGCTGGCGTCGCTAATCATTCGCTTTTTGCGCCGTTGTGTCGAAACGATTGCGCCTATAAACTACTGCAGTTTTGCAGATGTGTCACGTCCCGACAGCTCTTACTTTGCTCTTTCGTCGTGGCTGAAAGCGTAAATGGGACCCTTTGAGAGGCGAAAGCGAGGGAGTATGTAACTCAATCTGCAAACAAGATCGCGCAGCCGCAGCAATAAAAGCGCGATAAGTAATTAGCTATAAACTCGTCCAAGCTTACGAACCGATGAAAGATATTTGATAGCATGAAACTATTTTGTCTCGATTAATTTGATATGTATATGCGTGCTTTCTTTTTCTCTGCATCTCAATCAAAGTTTTTTCACACGAGCCAGTTGCGATCATTTTTATCGATTGCAAAGTTATTCTTTCTTAGACAAGCTTGCAACTTTAAAAATTTATAAGTCCATTGTTTCCCGGCAATACCACTATATCGCTCGTCCTTGATGGCGATTTATCGATATATTTAATTGCGTAGATATTTATAGATATACACACGAACAAAAATAATTTTTAATTATTTCAAGATACATTGTGCATATATATTTAATATAAATTTAATATACATTATGAATAATTAAAAATAAATAAATATGCAAATACGTATCATACATCAAAAATTATAAGTCCATTGTTTCCCGGCAATACCACTATATCGCTCGTCCTTGATGGCGATTTATCGATATATTTAATTGCGCAGATATTTACAGATATACACACGAGCAAAAATAATTTTTAATTATTTCAAGATACATTATGCATATATATTTAATATAAATTTAATATACATTATGAATAATTAAAAATAAATATGCAATTGCGTATCATACATCATAGATACGTCGAAACGTCGATATTGAATGACGTGACACGTACCTGCGAGCGATAAACCGACGACAGGCTCGAGTTATCGGTTCGATTACCGAATCGAGATTAGCGTTACGATGCCGAGGAGGTCGAGATGCAGGCATATATTTTCGTTGCGCACAGACCTAGCTCATCTCCCCCTCTGCGAGAGGAGCTGGGACATGTCGGTGCACGTTCTCTCGCGATTCTGCTATTGTTCCATTCGTTGCCCGATTCCCGCTCAGTTCGGTTATGACCACCGGGGGAGCAACTGCTCGCGAATTAATCGAGCGCGATGTCGAAAAAGATCATCCGCGACATCCTAGACGCGATGACGTGCCTGACGCCATCGCCGAGGAAGCGGAAGGAAGAAGAGAGCGATAGCGACGACGAGAGAATGAATCTTCCGCGAAATGACACGTTGATCGCCGATGACAGGAAACTTCGCTCCGCGAAGAAGGTAATGATTAGATATGCTCGAGTCATTTTTTTTTTAACGCCGATCTTTATATAAATTTCAATCACACCTCCCCTATTGTATCTCTTCCATTATTGTCGTCACTTTTTAATGGAGAAAAAAATATTAGGCTTGTCAAATCATGTGACATTTTCCCTGAGAAAAAACTCAACTCCGAAATTTATTAATTATTAATTTATTATATATAATAATATCTAAATATATTATAATTTTTATTAATTTAATAATTTAATAATTTTAATAATAATTATTTATTATTTATTATTATTTATTATTAAAATGAAATATTTATTATTAATATTTATTATTAATTTTGTCGTTAAAGAAATCGCGACATTTTTCAAGCACATTGTGCGTATATGCTTGTTGACAAGATCATCCCTAGAAATGACGGGAGATGTATCGATAGTCTATCGAGTACGATGCACTCGAGAGTTAAGGCTGTCGCGCGACACGAGTCTCGTGGATGACTCACTGTCAGCGAAGAGAGAGAGAGAGAGGGGTGAGGGGGAGGGAGGAAGATTCCACACGTACGCGTACCCACCTTCTCGTTTCTCTGCCGACTATCCGGAACCGAGACGACGCCGACGGTTCTCGCATTCCTGCCCGATTGTCCTGAATCGAGCGGGTACATTCCTGAAACCTTACCGAACCGCGGCTCGGAATGCGGCAACTATCGCATTCAAAATATGCGCAGCCGTTGTTGGACTTGCAAAGGAAAATTTCATAACAGCAGAAGTTTTTTTTTCTTTTTTTTTCCTTCTCAGCAGTTACTCATCCGTGATGCAAATCGCGCGTAAACCGCGAAATCGAATGAATAACGCGATTGAATAATTGCTATTGATAATCGTGTACGCTCGCAAATTTCGCTGATTGCGATTACAAATTGCTGATTTGTACGATTTATTACGTGTTTTTCATCGGAAAATGTTAGCCTCCGCGAAAGATGAATATTTTAGAATTTAATGAAATTATGTTAATTGGAAAAAAATAAGATTTGCGAAGTCTTGTTAATCGGAAATTGATCTTAAATTTCGGGGCATCTGGAGCAAACTTTCATGCACCGCGTATACCGTAATACCTCGTTCGGTCCGTAGCGGTTTCCAAGAGATATCCTATTACGGGACCGTGAAATATTCGTCGTGTGTCGGCAATAAAGTATCGCGATATATCAAGCGGAGATAATAAACGGCCTCCAAATGTCGGAGTCAGCTACCGCTGGTACGGTTTAATTCAATTCTAAATGCACCATTTCGCAAATACGGTTCGCGACCAAAATTTTAACATCCCTTTTCGTCATAAAATTTGTAATTATAAATTATTATTTAAAAGCGTCCTTTATGTGAGAAAATGATTAGAGTTTCATCTATCTAAAAAAGTCATCGCGTAAAATCAATCAATTAATAGTTATCAATTTTATCATTGAAAACTTATGACGTTTAATTTATCCATATTATTTCACCTAATCGAAATTTCGATTAAAAATGCATTAAATTGGATTAAATACATATATATATTTCTTTCTCGCAAATTGTGTTTACATTTTTTTTTATAAAAATGCTCTCCGTAATTTATTAAATTTAATTCGGGAATTATAATATCCAATTCATTCATTATTTTATTTAATCTAAATTTGAATTAAACCTGGATTGAATTGGATTAAATAGACATTTTCTTGCGAATTGTTTATTTCTTTTTTTAAATATTCCTCGTAATTTATTAAATATATGTATGTAATTCAATTCTAAATGCATCATTTCACAAATACGGTTCGCGACCAAAATTTTAACATCCCTTTTCGTCATAAAATGTGTAATAAATTTGTTATAAATTATTATTTAAAAGCGTCCTTTATGTGAGAAAATGATTAGAATTTCATCTATCTAAAAGAGTCATCGCGTAAAATCAATCAATTAATAGTTATCAATTTTATCATTGAAAACTTATGACGTTTAATTTATCCATATTATTTCACCTAATCTAAATTTCGATTAAAAATGCATTAAATTGGATTAAATACATATATATATTTCTTTCTCGCAAATTGTGTTTACATTTTTTTTTATAAAAATGCTCTCCGTAATTTATTAAATTTAATTCGGGAATTATAATATCCAATTCATTCATTATTTTATTTAATCTAAATTTGAATTAAACCTGGATTGAATTGGATTAAATAGACATTTTCTTGCAAATTGTTTATTTCTCTTTTTAAATGTTCCTCGTAATTTACTAAATATATGTATATAATTAAAGCTTTTATCCCATCGTTCTTCTCGGAGAACTGTTGGCGTCGCGATCGACGGGTAAGAAACGCTCGTCTCGACAGAATCTCCAGACCTCCGTCGCGAACGTTAACAAGAAAATTTCGCATGTGTCCGCAAACCGAGCAGAAAAAGGGTTGAGAGGCCGATGCTCCGCGTGATGTAACCTCATGGAGTGACTGCTCTTGGTGCCTCCTTTCCTTCCTTTTTTTTCCTTTTTCAGCAAAGGATGGTGATCTCGATTATACATTTGGCCCCACGAGTCCGACTCTCCCCCTCTCCCTCCCCTTGCCCTCCCTTTCGTCCCTTTGCCTTCCTTAAGTTTCTTATTTGCTCGTCGTCGAAACGGAGTCGGTGATTGATGGTCTTGCGCTTGTTGCGAACATATATACAGTCGCTCGATACGTCGATATACCGTTAACTTATCGTCTGCATTGTCGAGTTAAAACGGTGCGAACGCCTCTCGCGATCTGTTGCTCCAACAACGGTGTGAGTAGTTGCGCTGAGCCGCTTCTTTCTAAGATAGTGGTTCTCGAGTCTTCTCGCTCGGAGCGCAATAATATTTGTTGCTGATGCAATCCCTCTTCTCGAGCGTCAGGAGATACGTGTTTTGCTTTAAATTAAAGTAGCAAAGTTAATATTTGTGTGTGCACACATATGTACTTTTGAATATATATTTATATAAATAATGGAGTAATATACTTTCAAATTCATCTATTGATATTATTCTTCATGATACATATTATGTAGTAGCTCATTCATTACGTTTTATCTATGGGTGCTGGTTTTGCTATTATTGCTAGATTTAGATTGCTAGATTTTTTTATTGATTTCCTTTAATTACTGGATTTCATTGATTAGATTGCTAGATTTTTTCATTGATTTCCTTTAATGACTGGATTTTCTTTAAATAATTTTTTATTAAATATGTACATTAAATATTATATATTAAATATTATAAATTATATTCAATTTATTAGTTTTATTTATATACAATTTATTTATATTTAATATTTATTGTTAATCTCACATTTTTTCCTCATTTTCTAAGTTTTTTTAACATTTTCTAAGTCATTTTTTAAGAAGAATACCTCGACGATATCCAGATACTTTTCTTTGATGAAATATTATTTCTTCTATAGATTCATTTATTTCAATTAGTTTAATATTAGTTTAGTTAATATTAGTTTAATAATATTAATATTTTCAATTTTGAGAAGCTTTATCTTCTAAACGTAAAATTATTAATTTAATTTACTTAAATTCTTCTTTAGAATGATTAAATTATTACCCTCCTCTAAATCGCAGATATAATGAAATTTCTTCAATTTAATTAATTATTTATAATGGTTCAAGGTGCCTGAGATATATAATGATTTTTCTTTTTTGCCTAGAGAAAAAAAAATCATTTTTTATCAGAGAATTAATCCATAAAATAGCCTCTAGATAAAAATTAAGCGAAGATGGTATTCCTTACACAGTCGCATAAAAATGACAAGGCAATTTTATCGTCTCTTAACGAGAGCTTTGTTTAGATACTGCATACATACGCAAAGAAGGAGAAAGAAAGGATCATTCGAGAAACCGTAAAACGCCTCGGCGTGACCGAGTGTTCTTCTGGGTTCCGATGTAGGATTGACTGCCGGACAAAAAGGAGAAAAGAACGGCTTAGCTTCGCCCATTACGGGATGTAATGCTGCCTACGACCAATAAGACGGGGATCCCGCGGTTGGAAGCGACCGGTCGCGCGTCGAGTTCGTCGATCCCTTTTTCCCTTCGCGAGCCCCGTGGCTCGCTAGATCGGAGGCGCTTCGTGGAAGCCAAGGAATGGAAGGCGAGGATACGGGGCGCGCGCTACATCTGTCTCTCCGAGTATTAATTGTACGCGCGCGAGTGGCCGGCGGGAGAGATCCGCCGGGGATCTCGTTAACTCGCCAACGAGCGCGTTCAACGTTTACCCTTTTACCCGAGCAAACACCCGAGGCGCCCAAGGATACACTTTGCTCCGCGTTATCGGGCATTTGTGGCGCGCGATGCGCACCGAGTGCGCCGCGCGCCAACGATTAACATCATCGCGTTTGTAATCGGCCTCGAGAAAATTAGACGCACCCAATTACACGCTAATTATGCGCTTTGATTAAGGGCGGTTAATTCGCAATTACGAGTGGCCTGTTGTTATCCCATTTCTGCGTCCTGAATAATTATAATCGCACGTATAATGTTAGATAGATACGCATACATATGTAACGCTTTCGACGAAACAATCTCGAGCGAGCCGTGGCAAGTGAGCATAACATGACAGGGGAATCGTTATTTCGTCAGATAATATCATTAGACCGCGCGCTTCTCGAGCGATCGCATCCCGCTGCGAGATATTAAGTTCGCTTCTCGGCGAAGGGGGAGGTTTGCGCGCGAGATGGGGGCGAGGGGGTGCGCGCGCGCGATTAATTGTCCCTCCCCTCGTGTCGAGATGACGGTACCGGACTTATCGTCGAGCGAGCGCTACTTCGAAATGCACTCTTGCCGCATTCGTCATTTACAAGCACTCCGCCCCCGCCCCCGCTCCCGCGCGCGCACGTTCTTACCTCGCCTTTATCGTCTACAATAATCATTATCCGTTGCGGTCTTTTTTTTTTTCCTTTTTTTTCCTTTTTTCCGAAGAAGCGCATTTGATGCGCCACTGATTTTACGGCGCACCATTGTGCTCCGCGCGCACGATTTAATATACATCGTGCACGCCTCGTGCGCAGTCGGAGGAATATTAGAGACATTTATCATTTTATATAAATATGTACAGTGCGCATTTCTCGAGTCTTATTCCCGTACAGGTATTCCCGATCGCTGGTCTAGCTTTGTACGTGTGTGTATTTTAAATATTTGAAAAAATATTTTTTTACGGACACTTATTGTTAGATGTTTTTCTTATTTTTTATTAAATAATATTACGGCGAGAGAAGGATGTTTTTCTCTAGTTTGTGTATTTACATATATTTTTACATTTAAAATTATATATATAATTTTAAATACACGTTTTATTTATTATTTTTTTAAATATGTGTAAAAATATATGGAAACTGAAGAAAATCCTCTCATTATAATATTTAATAGAAATATTTAAATATAATATTTAAGAACTATAATATTTAAGAAATATAATATTTAAGAAACAAGAAAGAATAACAATGAGTGTCTTTGAGAAAAATATTTTTAAATATTAAAAAAATTTTTAAAGATCATAACATTGATCTTCTATTCTTGCAGGATGCAGAAACAGGGAATAAAAATTGCAGAATCGTCAATTCCGCGTTTGTTTCGTGTCTGTCGCATCGCGAATTTGCATCTTCGTCAATTCATAGATACTGTTTCGATTATACTTTCCTCTCTCTTTTCCTCTCAAATAGCGATGAGTTGTGGTGCGTGCTCCAGGTGGGACGAACGCACGTAATTAGCTGGTATGCGAAACGTCGGCGTCCTTGAATCTGCATATATTGACACTTATATATGTCGAATCGACATCTGAAACCAGTCGCTTACGCATCACTCGATTTCCAATATTCCCTGTATTGAGTAATGCAATTTACTATCGGATTTCTCTCGTTACATCGTTTACAGACGCATTAATGTCTTTTCAATATTACGGCAAATGTCGTAAACAACGGGAATCGTATTTTGTGCAATTTCTTAATGCTAAAATAATGGTATAATTAATTAAAATTAACGTGTAAACATTTTATTATTTTATTATTATTTTTTTTTATTTATTGACGAAAGTATTCGCTTGCTCAATCGAAGGATGACATTTTCAAAGTTAGATATTAATATTAATATTGAAAATTATTATAAGAATGTTCAATTAAAATGTGAAATGCATAACAATGAATATTTAATTTACGAAAAAATTAATAGTAGCTTATCTTCGCAAGCATGACGCGTCCACTTTAAAGTCTGTTTTAAAGCAAGAGGGAGCGAAGGAAAAATCAAATTATACGGTCTAGCGTTGAAGAAAAATCCCTGATCGTCGCATCCATTTAAAAAAGGAAATCGGTCGGCGTTCGTGTACACGGGATACACGTTCTGCCTCTTCTTCCCTCGTCCATTATAACGCGCGGGCTGAGCTTATTTACACCGGTAACGTAATTCCGCTTTGCATGTTTCACGGCGTATACACAATGGAAGAATTATAATTTTTAATTGGATAAATTTGAATCGCATTATACCAATTAATCCACGGCCGGACGCTCCGCTTCGATGCACCCGCGTCGGAAAGATTGCGCTGCAAACATACGAGTTATTACGAGTTAGCGGGGATGGGGGGAGGGGAAGTAAGTCGGAGAGGTGAAGTATGATTTTGGAATCAACTGTGCGTTCGCGCAACTCTCAACGCGTGTTATAATAATTTAACAACTCTGCAATTTGTTATCTCATGTTTTACACGAGTTGGAATTTTCATAAATAACAGAATTTCTAAACATTATCGTATATAATTTAGTATTTAATTATGATTCAATAATTAAATATCTTTTCATAATTTTTCGAATATCTAAATTATATCTTTATAATAATGATTAAAAAAAAAACTCGAAATGATATTTAAATGGAATTCAAATTTTCTTGAAGATCGCCAGTAAATAAATAAAAGAAGTAGTTAAAATCGATCAACACTGGCAATATTTATTGAGGTAAAAAATCACAATCACTATTGTGCGTGATTGTGATTTTTTACCTCAATAAATATTGCCAGTGTTGATCGATTTTAACTACTTCTTTTATTTAAATGGAACTTATATTTATATCTCGATTGATGAGAGATACGATGAATTCTTATTAATCAAATAATTAAATTTAATTAATCAAAACGCGCTTTATCTGAAAGATTGTATTTCATTTATTCGTCCCGTTCGAAGGAAGTCTGATAACCCTCGATAAGAGGACCCGGAAAACTGTAATCGTATTACATGACGACTTTTAATTCGAGATTCATGAGCCTCGTCCAAGTAAAACTCTGTCACAATTAAAGAGACTGCCCGATTATTTATCGCACTTACTTGCTTACGCCGCGCAATCTTTCCGCGATAATCTCTCGGCGGGAAGTTCAGCGAACGGCTGTGCATTTATTCTCTTCAGGAAACAATTAACGTCCATTCTCGTTCTCATCCGCGTTAATCCGGTCGCGAGTTCCTAGTCGCGATAACAGAATACTCGGTGTTGTTATCTCGTTCTCGTCGCTTCCTCCGACGAGATTTTCACGCACGAGGACACTCGCGAGAGAGAAACACGAGGGTCGAATCTGTATTTTCAACGCCGCTACGAAGGGGAAGAGAAGGAAGAACGGCGCGCTTTTCCGAGTATACATCGGGCAGGGGGGAAGGGAAGGAGGGGCATTAATGGTTATTACATCGGCGAGGAAAAAAGGCAACGCGCGCGCGCGCGTTCATCGAACAAAAACCGGCCGCGAAATTAATGTTCGCCACGCTAAGAATTTCTTTCTCGCCAGAAACTCACCGGAGATACGCATCATATCCTCTTCTTTTTCTTTTTTTTTTCTTTTTTTTTTTCCTAACGTTACGTATCAAGTTTTGGCCATCACGGACACATATGCCACTCGGAGCAATTGCCTCGCGAAATTGCTATACATGGTTAAAGCGATTATTGCATTTCGACTCTTTTGAATATGCATAGATGAATGTTTGTATTGGAAAATAGCACGCGTAAAAAAATTGTAGGCTGGCTGGATAGGAGAATTTTATTCGAAAAAATCGAGTTCCCCTCATTCCTTGTTCCTTGCTCTTGATGAGGGGATCTTTAACAAGCTTACTAGCTTCGTTCGCAGTTCATTACTGATGACCGATATTGTCGCCGAAGACAATTACATGTATGTTAAATAAGAGAAAAATAATAAATTCAAAAATTCCCCCACAGTTAAATAATTCTCTCTCATTCATATTGATGAAAAATGGAGAAGAATTTTTTAAAATCACGATACATATGCATTGAAGAGCGGTTTGAATAAAAAAATTATGGTTGCGTCGACTCGTTAAATATGATGATGCCTCCTTCTATTCAATAGCGCGGAATAATTAAAGAAATAATGACTTTCCCACTACCATATAAGGAGGCGCGAATGCAATCAACGGGCGGAAACCGGCGGAAAAACATTTTCCTTCGGCAACGCCTATTATGAACTCAGTATGCTAGTCTCGCGAAAGAAGTAAAGCAATATTCCATGCGGATTGTGCGTTCACGCTCGAGGTACTCGAAAGGCGAAAGGGGAGAGGCAGTAGAGGAAAATGCGAATCATTTCTCTCACCGCGATGGAAATTCGCGTAATTATGAAAAACCTTATTGCTTATAGTTCTTTGCATTTTACTCATAAGCAGCGAAGGGAGCGCAATCTTATCAGAATCGTAGAAATTCTCGGGAAAGAAAAGCAGGACATCATTAATTATAACGAAATTCCAAAAATAGAATGTTGACTACACTGAGAAAAACAATTGTAAATTTAAATATTTACATCGCTTCAACTAATATTATTATTTTTTTAATTAAAATATTTAAAATATTTAAAATATTAAAATATTTTTTTAATTAAAATATTTAAATTAAATACGACATTAAATCTAGTATGGCATCTATTTAACATAAATATTTAAATATTGCAATTAAAAAAATAATTTAAATTATAATAGAAATTTAATATAATAGAAATTTCAAATTATTTAATTTAAAAAAAATAATTAGTCGAAAATATTTAGTCAAGTTTACAATTTTTTTTCAGTGTACAGATCAATTCAAGATAACACTAATGATAAAAATTAACGAATAATTGATTATTATTTTAATACTAGAAAGTATATCAAAACAGATATTTTTTATCATTGATTAAAAGATAATCTTATCGCAAAAGATATAATTTTAATTATTCCATTTTAATAATTTCCTGAAAAGAGCGCGTATCTTTGAGAGGAATTAAAATTTAATTAGGACCGGAAAACTGTATTCGACTGTTTCTGAAGTCGACTTATATGGCAGCGATAACTCTCTAGCGCCTAATAAAAGTCGCGTGTGTTATCACACGTGTACGTGATAGTGGCCTCGTAAAAGAGCAGGAACATCTCTCTCTCTCTCTCTCTTTCTCTTTCATCGCGCATTTTTATCTCACGCATAATCGCGTGAGATAAAAATGCACTGTACTCTCCACAATGTTTTCTCTCTAAGAGCTCTCATATTGTATTAATATTATGAGATCTCGTGGACAATGGCTAGAAGTATGAGTGGAAATTTTATGTCGCTTACTTTTGCAATTCCTTCCATGACACTTTTAAAAAAAATCGTTCAAGTTATTCTCGAGAAGAGTTCATTCGCGATGTAATCAGCAAAAAAAAACAATTGTTACTCAAATTATAAATATTTTCTTTCAATAAAAATGATTAAAAATAACAATTTAGTTGGTTTGGAATTAATAGTAAATCAATTTTCCTTAATTGACAGTGCAAGGTAATCATCTGTCAACGCGAGTTTACACGATTGATTCGATCGCTCTTAGCAAATCGCCCAAAAAAACACTGATCTCTTCTGACTTAAGGATTACGAATGAAGAATGTATTTCGCGTTGCATTTTAACATAAGAAGGACATCGCGATACGACTCGTAGATCGCATCGGGAATGCGCAGCATGCATTTACATAACTAGTTCGGATCATCGGCATCGTGCGTTTCACGCACGCGGTGCTTAAGAAATTGTGGGATAAACCGTGTGCTCGTATTATCGAGAAATAACGTGCGAAAGAACGTTGGTGCCGACATCGTTCGCGATTCCTTCATCGAGTATTGGTGCTTGCATTTCCCATCGGGAGAAATCCGTGTCACGAATTAATTAATTACTGATGAGCTCACGACGTAATTAATTGCACGCGAAGAAAGATGTGTTCTACGATTGAAAAGGACACACATTAAGAAGTTTCCTTCTATTCACGATCGTCGAGATATCATCTGTTTCGCTTATCCTCCTGCGACACGATACAAACTTTGAAAAATTATTTTGAGAAAATTAATTGTAAAATTTGGCCGAATACTTTTTGACTTTTATTTCAAGGAAAAAATATATAAAATTAAAATATATAAAATATATAAATATATAAAATTAAAATATATAAAATATATAAATATATAAAATAAAATATATAAAATATATAAATATATAAAATAAAATATATAAAATATATAAAATAAAATATATAAAATATATAAATTAAAATATATAAAATATTTAAATATATAAAATTAAGCTTATATATTACATTGTCGAATTGTGTAATATATTACTCTTGAACATTTATAGGAGCTTGAATAGAACTTTCCTCGCTCCACATAACTCGTAGAGACCTCGACTTTTCGATTATAGCGAAAACATGTCAGAACTGGCAATTTAGAAAGTGACTCCCTTTTGCTTCTCGGATATAGTGAAATGACAGTGTTCCCCGGGTTACAATACACTTGGTTCTGCTCGGTGGAACATGGCGTACCAGCGGACCATCCGTGAAACCTATCGAAGCGGACATCCTATCGAGAGAGAGAGAAAGAGAAAGAAAAAAAGAAAAGTGGAAGAAGAAGAGACTAGCAGAAGGACGCCGGACGATCCACCTGTGCGTCTCGTATCTGCGATGACGCGAGAACACGCGGTCGCACGCACTCTACGCGACGTGTGCTCGGCTTTGCGGTTGCACGCACCGCGAACATTCCCACAGCGTGTACCCGCGGAAAAGTCGTCGCGCTAACGCGATTCCGCGACGATTCACGCTCGCTGATCGTCGGTGCGACTCAGGAATTCGATACACCGGCGCACCGGGATTCCTACCCGCAAAGCGGGACGTAAGGAATTCCTGAGAGTAACGTTGCCAGTGAAACGGCTTCTTTCGCGTGACAATTATATGTAATATTATAAAATATATAAATATTAATATTAATATAATAAATATAAATATTATATAAATAAATAAAATATAAATAAATAAATAAAAATAAAATATATAAATATAAATATTAAGAAATTCCTACATTAATTTTTTATGTATGAAATTTCTTCTAATTGAAATTAAATATATCTGAAATTAAAACCGAGAAGCATTTAATCACATTTAATTGATTAATTGAATGATGTGAAGGTAAAAATAAAAAAAGGATATTATAAAAGCACAGGATAGAACTAAAAGAATTTTAATATTTTTTATTTAAAATTCCATGTATATATTCACTGTCTCACAATTTGACGTAATATATTGATTAAGAGATCCAAACAATGACTAGAGTATCGACATGACAAGGCCCAGGTTACACCAGCGAATGTGAATGTAATCAGACCTCGAGCGTTTTCGTCTCGTCACGCCTTTATCCAAACAAGCCTTTCGTGCTCTTCCTCCGAAATTAATTATTTTTTTTTTAATTAATCAAATTCTTTCATCTATAAAAGGCTTTTTACGAGCATCATCAATTTACTGGGGACTCGAGTAAGCGGGTCACGCATGTCCCTGATCGCGAAAAGAGGGTCAACGTTAAAATCCGGATCATAAATAATGGCGATTATTACATTCCGCGTCTAAAGCGGCCGCGGATTTCTTCCTTTTACATACGGTCGCATACGGTCTGTTTGCGATCGTCGTGAGTATTCGTGTCGTCGTCGTAATCACAGGCCCACCCGCCCGCGCTCGTCTTATGACGGCCATCCGCGACCGGTTATCGCGGCATCGCGGGCTTCTCGGTAGTTCGAAGGTGGTCTTCTTATCTCCCGGAGTGGCTGGAACGTGTAACGTCGGCTGTCGTTCTCTCCTTCGTCGACTCGGCCATGACTTTGTCGGCGAGTCTATCCGATGACGAACACGCTGGGGCGAACGAGGTGCATGAGATGTGCGCGGAATGCGTTAATCGGCGCGCAGACTTTCTAAAAAAGGAGATATACGTCCGTGTAATGTTATTATAACTGTAGGATTATTCGCGGGATTATTTGCGTCGGCTTTTCCACGAGTAACAGTAGTGATTTAAATAATAAATCACTTGTAAATAATCGCCCGTTTCGGTGCGCATTGAACGTCTGACGTTAAGCTGTCAAAAGTTTGACATTAAGCTGCGCTGCACTTGCGCGTAACGCATTTTCATTTTACGATAATCATCCACCCATCTCGTTCCCGTTGGACGATTCGCATTGTTCGAATGTGGGAGAATCGTCGCATAAATCACCGCGATACAAGGCCGCCGATCGCACGTGAAGGAAGCGCACGGAACAGCTGTTGCCGGACAAAGGCGCGACGAGACGAAACGCGTAAACCCTGATTACGGATGTAATATGGATGGCTCGTCATGTCGATACTCAATGTCCAGTCATCGGCTGGATTTCTCAATACCATAGTACATTACACAACTAACTGCAAAACGGTAAATACGTGCATCTTTGTAAAACATTATAAATATTTTTTATCTCCTTGTTATATCTCTGTTTTGTTTCTCGCTCTATCTTATTGTATCAAGTTAATTAATTAATATATAATTTTAAAAAGTTAAATTATATATAAAAAATTAATGTATAAAGTTTTAAAATTTATATTTTATAATATAATATAAATTTAAAAAATGTCTATATGTAAATTTATTTATAATATATAAATTTTAAAAATTTTATCTGAAGAAGTTATACTATAATATAATAAAAATAATATAATATAATAAAAATAATAATAATATAATAAAAAATATATAATAAATATAATAATAAACTATAATAATAATATAATAATATAATAAAATAATAAAAATAATAATAAATATATAAATATATAAATAAATATATAAATAATAAAAAATATATAATAATAATAATTTTATTTTGAGTGTATATAATATATTTCAGAAATATTGATGCAATTACGCGAGAATTATATAACGTAATTATGTTCTTGATATGGAATGAATTCAGATATCTGAACATCGCATGTCCTCTTACGTATATCGGACGAATACGAGATCTCCGAGCGATTGAGTCAGTGCGATTTGGATTATCGTAAAATATAATTGCGGCACGACTGTTTACGGCGAATATAAGTATTTCCTTCCGGCGGAACGAAGCTTGCGGACACGGTTGTCCTTGGCGAGTCGAGAGCTCGATGAGTCAACTTCGCTTGACCGTGGGATTGCTTCTTAAGTTTCTCCATTATCGCTTCGCCGACTGAATTTCGTCGTGCTCACTTTTTCGCGCTCTTCAACCGCGCATTTCTCTACTCGTCACGTGTCGTTTTGCCGGCAGTCGCCTATTTTATCGAGTGAACGTATCGTGAAATAGAACAATGCTTTGTAAAAAGCTTCAAGAACGACGGGTGAATGGAATGCGAGAAGCTGGAAAAAATTTATGGCACGTTAATGCAGACTTTTCTCCCTACAAATGCGATATTTTACACTTTCTTGCTCTTTTCCACCGTGCAAAAAACGCGCCGTGTAATTCTAGGACACTGTGTATTTTCCAGCGGCGAGCAAAAGATCTCCCTCCCCGTGAAAGTCTCCGAAAGAAACGATCGGAGCCGCGTTAAAGACGCAGTTCGCGCGTGAAGCGAGCGCGGCGGTGTTGCATAGCATGTTTTACGCACGCTACCTTGAGATAGAGACCCGCATTATGCAGGTCGCGGCTACTTGTTTTCTCCGTGTGTCGTACACGGGTGGAGATTCTCACCCACGCGTTCCCAAGCATACGCAAGCGCGTGTGTTCAACTTATTACGAGGCAGAGGAGATGCGTCTGGTATTTTACGACCGCCTCTACGGATTTTGCACGCATCTTATTATCTCCGGCTTTGAAAGATAGAATCAGTTTTCAGTTTTATTCACCGTGAACGAAAAAGTAAAAAATAATTTTAAAGTAGATAAAAGAAATAACAGATTGCAAAGACAGCCATTCTTTATTAATTATTTGCCATTATTAATTAATTATTACATTTATTAAAAATGAAAAATAGTCACGCGTATAGGATCTGCAAAATTACAGAGACCCGCACTGAGATAAATTTGATTGTACCAACAAGACATATATGATTGAAGGCATTTTGATTAAATCAAATAAGAATTTCTAGTTATCATGATAAGACTCGATTTTTTATAGCTAGAACGTTTAATAGATTTTACTAAGGATTTGATTAGTATTTTCTGGTTGGATCTATAAAATTATTATTATAAATATTATTATTATAAATATTTCTTGTTACATTAATTTCTTTGCTTGCTTCTTAACTTAACTCGTATTCAATATTTGCCATAAAATGTATATAAAGAACTAGTATTAACATTAAATCCAAAGTATATTTTTTTTCTCTTACGAGCAGTAGTGTCAGAAAGAGGACGCTAGCTCTCTGATTGTGTGTTTGAGCTGCATCTTCTTCTTGCATCACTGTTTATCAGTTTAATTTCTAACAAACTAAATTTAAAATAATTTATTCAATAATCTGGATTGAATTTATCCAATAATCTTGTTGAAATTCAGAATATTAAACAGACTTTTGAAATTAGATGGAAAAAATTTTAGATGACTTGGTGCTGGCGAGTTTAGTATTATTAACCAGAAAATTTGGTAAATTTAACAGGAAGAAATTAATCAGATTCATCTGATAATTCCTACAAGAATTCTGGTTCGTCCATTTTCAAACAGACATACTGGTCGAATCTACCAGAATTCTAATTAATGCAACCAGATTTTTTTCTCAGTGCGAGGAAGATGTAAAGTCGAGATGAGCGTTTTTTTACCGATATCTCGCCAAGTGTCGGCGTTCGAGATTCGGCGTCGCGATAACAGGCTGAAGATTAATATTTGCGATATGCATGCGTGCATTCCCGGACGTCGCGCATCCGGTGCATACGAAACGACGAGGACGACGACGACGCGAGAGGAGCGCGAGCGAGAGACCGCGAGGAATGCGCGGAATGCAACGGGGCCCTCGATGATCTCGTGCCGAATACCTTCGGGGCCCGCAGCTCCCGTTTTTCGCGACCCGTCGTCACTCGTCACTTCGTTCCGAGCCGAGGGCGAAGTTCGGCACGTCGATCGCCGAATAACGCGGCGCGTTTTATGTGAAACGTCATCTCGAGGCAAAGCTGCTGGGACAACAGATGTAATAATCGAGTCGCGTAATTTTTTTTTCTATGCGATTGCGACAGTAGAAAGGGAGAAGTGGGGACATCTACGATTTGTGAGAACGAAATAAAAGTTCAAATTATTGGAAAATTTTTGTTTTTAATAAAATAAAATTTCTATGTACATACAGGGTGTTTCTTAATAAGTGCGAAAAATTTGAGGAGACGATTCTTTGTCGAAAATTAAAGGAGATTTTTCATATAAACATATTCCTCCAAAAATGGGAATAAAAATTAGGTTTTTATTTTTTTCTCAAATTTGGAACAAGTTAAAGAAATGAAATTAAGTAGATAGTTTTTATTAGTAAAAAGGTTATTTATTAATATTTATTAATATTTATTATTTGAAAAGGTTATTTATTAATTTATTAATTTTTTCCCGTATGCTATAACGGGAAACTAGCAACCCTTATTCAATTTTTTGTTAGAATTTTTTAATGTTTATATAAAAAACTCCCCTTAATTTCCGATAAAGAATCATCTAAAATTTTTCGCACTTATTAAGAAACACTCTTTATATATGTATATAAAAGAAAAAATAACATATTTTTAATAAATAATATTAATAATTTCTAAAAAATAATATATTTCTAATAAAAAAATGTGTATAATAAATTACTTTGTCTTCTTGAAATTCATAATTGCAACGAGAATGTCCGACTATAAATATTACTAAAAATATATTTTTCAAACTTTATAAACGAAATTTGTGAAAAACTGATACGAAAATAAATAATATAAATAAAATTAAGATAGCACTTCGAGAAGAGTGAATTCATGTCCTCTGCGAAAGGTAGGAGTGAACATGTGGTCGGCTTGATTGTTCGAACGTTTGCCCGGGGTTAAATAATGCGATCCGAACCCTGGAACCGTTGATATCCGGCGCCGGACGTACGCTGGTGCCGCACGCCTTGTTCCGGATACGGTGCGTGTCGTTAGAATAATACGCTATCGGTCGACGCACGCAAATGTCGATTTCCGCGTGCAACTCGCGGGCGGCTGAGGGTTAACAATGCGACTGACCATTCACCGGACGCGGTTCGGACGAACCGGTCAACGGTACACGACCCGCTAATTCGAACCCCGTCGACCGGGATCCCTCCTCCCCCTCGTGCAAGCAGGTGCACCCGACAATGCATGCTCTCGCTGCGCGTTGCGTAGGTGCGTACGTACCGTATCGCCGGCAAGTCGCGCGTTTTGTATGAGGATCTAGAACGAGACCAATTAACGCTCGCTGCCGCGGAAGAGAGCCAGGGGGAGGAGGGAGAGGAAAAGATCCAGACGGCGCCAGTTCGAATACCAGCCAGAAACGGATCCAGGGGTGGGAGATCGCGACGATCGTGGCCTTCCCTTTTGAAAGTTCAATTGCAAGGCGTACAAAAGTCGTCCAGCTTCTTTCGAATTGGGAATGCAATATTCAAATAAACATTGTTTATAATAAATAAATTGGATATATAATAAACACACATATTAAATTTATATATCAATAATTTAATTCTATATTTAATCTCATAACGGGATGAATATAAAAATTGAAATAAAATTGAAAGATACCCTGGAACAAAAATAGAAAACTTATTGTCAATAAAATAATTAATTTTTTTCATCTCATGTATCATTCTTTTCATGAGAGAGAACAACGAGAATTATTTACTTGAGATTAAAGTGCAGAAGAGATTAAATTATAAATGAAAAACCGCCGGAGAGAAACTTTGTTGTGCTTACGTTAATGATAGAAGAGTGAAAATGCGATTTTGTTTTTGAACCTAGGACATTCTAGTAATACCGGCAGTGACGAGCAAGACGGGTATTCTTCCGCAATTTTTAATCTATCCCATCTCTACTCTTTGCTTCTGCCTTGTCGGCCTTGCTATCGTAATTAAGGGTCAATTTAATTAAGAGGGAAGGATAAAAAAAAGTCGGCACGACAGCCACTTCGCAGGATGAATGAACTCATCCCGCGAATATGTAGAACCCTCGGGTATACTTTTGATTCGTGTGTGTGTGTGTGGATATGTGTGTCTGTGTCAAGTGAGAGACGCGCGTTTGCGGAAGGCTCAATGATTCTAATTAGTCGTCGTCTAATTAGTTTGCGCTTGTTTAAAGACACTTAGTTTATTTCTACTTAAGCTGCGTGACAATCTATCCGATTCCTGTTTCTAACTATTCGCAAATAACATAAGATTGTTCCGTAATATTTTACGTGTAACAAGCACTTCGTATTGTATATTATTTTGTAAAATTTCATCATATTTATGTTTTTCTTTTTTATATTTATATGTCAACAGAATGAAGAGATGATCGCAAGTTTGCCAATCAACGGCGGCGGTAGCGGAGGGCCGGTGAGTCGTGTGGGTCGTGGATTGGCCCTTCATAGGTCTAACTCTAGTTTGGAGCTTCCGCATAGTCCGGATCCTGCTTCCCGGGTGCCAGAAACACCTCTCAGGAGAGAATATGGATCTCACGGTACGAGTCGAATTTTCTAGATATTTTCCAAAAAACAAAATCGTAAAAATGTCCACCATTATTTATTCCAAATGGAAAGTAACTTTATACGAGAACGATTTATTTCTTTTTATTGAAATTTTTAATTAAGAAAAAATATCTATATGAAATATAATGATATATTTTGATCTCTTAATTTACCATGACATTTTAATAGTTTCTTTTTATAAAGCTTGTGCTATTTTAATGTACAATAAGTTAGAAGTATTGCATTATTTATAGAAATTAGTCGTTATTTAATAAACACAAAAAATATAAATATTATCAAATTATATTTTATTGCTACTATTTTAGGCTTTAATAGTTTTAAAAACATAAGCAAAATAAAAAGAAAAAAAAATATTTAATATATTTATTATATATTTAATATATTTATTTACATCCATTTTTAAAATTTTTTTTTTAATACAATATTTTTGACCGGTAATCATTACATAAGTTTCGATTTTAACCTATTGTAGGGAGCATCGACGTAGTGGCGCAGTCAATTACAGCCGGCGAGAACTTCTTCGCTATACTGCAGGATTTCCGACCGCCAGAGCAGCGCGGCATCATCACCAGCGATTATCTGCGTCGCGTTCATCAGCAGGACGGAAACCAACCACTGGACGTCGACGAGGTTTGTGGTCCGACCGGCGCCGGATCCAGTCCGAAGTTACGACTGAAGCTGAACAGATTGTGGGGCGGTAAACCACCGCGGGCGATGGAAGAGACGTGCACCAGCCCGATGGTGTCGGCCGACGTAGAGGAGCGTCATCGGAGACGCGCGTTCGCCCACTACGACTGTCAATCGTTGACGGCGAATCTGGGCTACGCCGCGAAACTCCGGGGAATTCTCTTGGCCAGAAGAAGAAACACGGCCACCGGAGCGTCCGCCGCCAGTGCTCTTAGAGCCTCCACCCCCGACGAGACTCCCGAGGAAGATGCCGGTGATGGAAAAGGTGCGATGAAAAAGATAAAGAAATGTCATAAGATAGAAGCTAAAGATCCATCGAGCGATTCGCTTTCTCTTTGGAGGATCTCACTTGTAACTGTTTGCGGTTTCAGGCAATGATCTATTAGAGCCGTGTCCCTTCTTTCGCAATGAGATCGGCGGCGAGGGAGAACGCGAGGTTGGTCTCACTCGTTGCTCCCATGGCAATGGAATTCACAGACCGCCGTTGTCTTATGGTGTTTCCGTCCTGGAACCGTCGCCCGGCGAGACCCTATGGAAGCACACTTGTCCGTTGCAGAAACGACCCCTGCCCATCGAGAGCGTTGATGAGGGGGCTCATTATTATCGACGATACTTCCTCGGTAAGCGAATCAAGATACATAAATCTTTTGTTGCATTGCATCAAGAATTTTCGCCGCGTTAATAATTGCATACTGCATGCATTACACAAAATTAATGTAATTATCTAACTTTTATTTTTTTTAAATATAAAGCTAATAAACTAAAATTGATAATTTTTTATCTAAACATAGAGTTCATACTATAAATCTTTAGAAATTAAATAAAAAGATTCACAAACATTAATGTGAAAAATTTTGCAAAGCTTTTGATCACTTGTTTAAGCACAATGTAAAGAGAAGGAAATATTCTGCCGCAGGACGAGAGCATCAGAACTGGTTCGGAATGGAGGAACAGTTGGGACCGGTGGCCATCAGCATTCGCAAGGACGTCAATCAGTATCGCGTGATCGTGCGCACATCAGAGTTACTGACGTTGCGCGGTTCCGTGCCCGAGGAAGCTCTCGGCATCAGGCCACAAGGCCGACCGCCTACGAGGGAGCTCTTGGAGTTGGTTGCGCCGGAAGTGCAGATGGGTTGCCTGAGGCTTGGCACGCCTGCCGCTGAGGAAGCGCTAGCCAGATTGGACGAGCAGGGATTATCTAGCAGATACAAAGTCGGCGTCCTGTATTGTCGGTCCGGCCAAAGGACCGAGGAAGAGATGTATAACAATCAACACGCCGGTCCGGCCTTCCTGGAATTCTTAGACACTATCGGTACGTTATTCTTCTTGCAACATGTTTTATACAATATTTGAAGTCAATGTAATGTCTCAAAAAATTATAGTGAAGAATACTAGAGTTTTTGCTGACGCTAGAAATTTAAAACATATGCTCTCGGTGAATAAGAAATTATTGAAGATATATTAAAGAGATATATGAAGAATATGTGAAGTAATGAATTTTATCTATTATTTATAAATGTAAAATGTGAAGGATATTTATGATTTTATTTTAGCAGAAACTCTATCTTCGCTTTTTGACGAGAGCATCTGTTTACTTTTACTAATTCGAATCATGTTAAAAAATTGCTGTTTTAATTCAGAGTGATTTCCACTTATTATTTTCTATTAGGACATATTTCTTAGCAATAAGAATGTTTTTATAGAAGATATACGCATTAACAAGCGAGTTAACAAAGTTTAATGAACCGGAAACCTCTCTTCGTAAGTCGATGAAATTATTCTCTCGTAAACATCGAATAAAAGTAAGAGAGAAGATTTATACATGATCTTATACGTGATTCTCACTGATGCTTCACGGATAGTTTGAGACGTTTTATCGCTGATTAACCGATTCAATGTTTCGAAATGATTTTATCTAATGTACTTCGTAAAGTTAATCATCCGCGAACGCGTGCACGTAATTTCGCGGCCGGACATCGCAAATCATTGCCTTGGTTATCCCTATTAACAGGTTACTGTTGTTACTTTCTAAAAGAGAAACGCGTGTTCTATTTTTTTCAAGTATTGTTGCTTTATGCGCCGCTTCCGTAGGCGTCAAATTGATGGTTATCTCGATATTTAATTTGTGGAACGCAAACACGCGTTCCTGCGTAATCTTCAAAATAAAGAAAACAACTCGAAGATAGACTTATATAACATGTTCTTTCTTAAGGATGTTTTGTATGTACAATTCCAGCAAAAAGTAGCTGAAAATTAATATTGACGAATATCCACTTTTAGTATATTTTGAGTATGAGAAATTGCATGGAATATTACAATTTGATCTTACAGTGCAGAGATGTATTTTTTAATTTTTATTACGTTTTTACTGAAATATTCCGAATTTTGTTAATCGAAATGATTACTTTGTTAATCGAAATGATTACACTTTTGGCAGAGAATTTCGCCTTGTGTCAGATACATGGCTAATTTCATTGAATTATATTTAATATTAATCATTAATCATTATTAAGATTTAATAAACAAAAATGATTTTGTCATCTTTAAAAAATGATTAATAAACAAAAATGATTAATATCTTAATATATTTAATATTAATCATTAATCAATATTAATTATCTTTTTAACCAGTTACTTGTATAATATTATTTGACGAA
The DNA here is from genome assembly GCF_003227725.1 of Camponotus floridanus. NCBI lineage: Eukaryota > Metazoa > Arthropoda > Insecta > Hymenoptera > Formicidae > Camponotus > Camponotus floridanus. Next base: position 756,660 of record NW_020229414.1, read on the forward strand.
ATATTTCCTCTGTATCTAAACTTTTGCAAATTTTAAACAAATTCTGAATATTATTTCTATGTGTTTTTGTCATTTGAATCGACGTGGTTATACGTTTCCCATAAGAACACATGTTAATTCGATGCAAATTAAAATCCTTATAACTTGTGAACGCTTTAGTGAATCGATTTAAAAATTGTACTGAAAGATTGTAAACATATGTAAAGCCATTCTGTTCAATTTTCATTAAATTCTCAATATTTTGAAAATATTACAAAACATCCTTAAGAGACTAACAAATTCCAATGTTGTAGAGTTTTGACATTTCAGTGAATCATATGTTCCAACATAAACAAAAATTTAATATTTCAATTAATCGTCACGAAAAAAGATTTCATGCATTAAAAATATGTAAAGACATTCTGTACAATTTTCATTAAATTCTCAATATTTTAAAAATAGTACAAAACATCCTTAAATAATGATATATTCTTTTATATTTTCCCTCGAAAAGATATGATCGCGTTGTTTCCAAGAAACATTCCTCTAACATAGTAATTATCCATGACTAAACCGCGAAAAGCAAAATTATGTCGTTTAATGTCGCGAATGCAAGCACTGGAGGAAGTCGAAGACGTAACGAGACGGTCGACAATTCCTGGGCCGCATGCCGGGCAATTGAGATAATTGCGAGTTTTTCATGTGACAGGCCAAAGAATAAGACTGCGAGGATTCGAGGGTTACAAGGCCGGGCTGGACACCAGAACCGACTCGACGGGTACGCACGCAGTAGCGGCGACGCATCGCGGAACGGAAGTCACCTTTCACGTGTCCACCATGCTACCCTTCACGCCTAATAACCGGCAACAGCTGCTGAGGAAGAGGCACATCGGAAATGACATAGTCACGATAGTATTTCAGGTACAGTTCCACATAACATCGTAAATTAAAGTCGCGCTATTACGCAATCGTGTAATGAGCGCGAATATGACGCACAGCTCTTGACGACGGACTAGATTTATTGTTGCAACCTGTTCGCACACTGGGAGCAGCGCATGAGACATCGCAATTATGTTTGAGAATGAATCATTATTTAATTTTGCCTTGCAATCAGATTCTGAATTGCTTACGTCAGAATTTAAGAAATAATTTATAGATGTATCGATGACGTCCTTGATTAAATGAATCAAACGAGTATATTGAAGTTATATCTATTGCATGATAAAAGCTTAATAATCTTGTAATTGCTGCGTATTTTTAGGAACCTGGTGCATTACCATTCAGTCCACGAAGGATACGCTCTCAATTTCAACACGTATTTATCATTGTGCGAGCCATAAATCCTTGCACCGATAATACGCAGTACAGCGTGGCGGTGTCCAGGAGCAAAGAAGTGCCCATCTTCGGACCACCTGTTCCGCAGGGTGCTACGTTCCCTAAAGGAAAGACTTTCGTGGATTTTATTCTGGCCAAGGTCATAAACGCCGAAAATGCGGCTCACAGGTAGAATGTCGTGTCTTCTTCGGTTTTTATACGTCGGTAAAATTAATCGAGCTGAATCTATACCTTTCCTCAGGTCTGAAAAATTCGCCACGATGGCTACGAGAACGAGACAGGAATATCTGAAGGACCTGGCTACAAACTATACTGGCACTACAGTTGTCGACACCGGTCAAAAATTTTGTACGTCACATTCTTTTAAAAAATTCGTTTTTTTTTTATAATAATAGAATAATAGAATATTTATACATTTTTAATTATATATGTTATTAAACATTTTTATGCGATTATATATGTTATTAAACATTTTTATGCGATTTATTTTCCAAACAATAAGCTAATTGTTTTATATATACAAATAATGATTAATTAGATTAATTATAATTTAATTAAAATTAGATTAAATCGTAAAATCGTTGCAATAGCATTTCTGAGATATATATTATTATTTCTTTTTTTTTTTGCGAAGCAGCGATGCTTTCCTTCAGCAGTAAGAAGAAGACAACGGTACGACCGAGACTTTCCTGCGACGCATCTCAGCGCGGCGCGATTTGCTGGCAGGTCATACTCGAGGATAGCAATCAGAACACAGATTGTTACTTAGGTATAAGCATAGACACCATCGTACTGATTGAGGAGCATTCCAGGCAGATAGTATTTGTCACTCCGTGCGTGAACGTGCTCGGATGGCACGCTCAAACAAACAGGTAATCATCTTTCAGTTTTTTTAATCTTCAAATTAATATTTTCATGCGCGTGCACGCACACACATATATTATTTTTGAGACTTAACTTTTTTGATGTCAATAGAAAATTAAGTCCTTCAACGTTCAATCGCAATTAAATTCTGAAATCTAAATCGATTGTTAAACGCGCAACCGCCACTTACTTGCTTTACTGCGTTATTCAAGATCAGTTTATCGTAAGAACCACTTGCGGACGATTGGAAATCGAACGACTGATTGCGCTCTAACATTTTTGCTTTGCTCCGCGTCTCAGTTTAAGATTGTATCATCATCAAGGCGAATGCATCACCATACACGTACGCGGTGATTACGGCGAGAGGGACGAGTTAATGGAAATTGTGGCTCGGCTGCGCGCCGTAACTCAAGGTGCACCGGCCTCGGAATTGTCTTTGAAGAGAAACAGCCTTGGACAATTGGGCTTCCATGTTCAACCCGACGGTGTTGTGACGCAAGTCGAAAGTATGGGGTTGTCGTGGCAGGCGGGTCTAAGACAAGCCTCCAGGCTGGTCGAGATTTGCAAGGTGGCCGTATCGACCTTGAGTCACGATCAGATGGTTGATCTGCTGAAAACCAGCGCCCAGGTTACCGTCACTGTAATACCGCCAACCAACGACGGAAATCCGCGAAGGTATAGAATCTTGAATATTATATTCCCTTAATTAATTAATAGATTAATTATAAATCACATTTGGGTTGAAATTAATTTAATAAACCTAACCCGATGTAAATGTCCTTGTATTTTTATTTTTTCTATAAGTTTAAATCTCGCACAACTTTTAGTTAAAATTTTAAATAATCAAATTGCATTAAAATAGAACCGCGAGAAATTTTTTTCTTTAACTTCAATTACCGAAGATATTAAATAGTTTCTGTAATTCTATTTTCTACACGATAGAGGCTGCACGTTGCAAAACTGCCATTATCTGTCGAATAATTACGAAGGAGATTATGAGAACGTGACAAGCGCAGATAATACGCCGAGTCAGCAAACGGCGATGTCGCATCAACGGCGATACGATCGATCGTTCAGCCCACCACGATCGAGTAATAGCTCCGGGTACGGTACTGGATCAAGCTCTAGATCGTTCAACGATCCGCGGTTTCCGTTGGAGGGTACAATGACTAGCAGCAGTAGTGGACACAGTAGTGCCGATGATCGTTGGTGAGTGATTAAAAATCAGAGATCACATTAATCCTTCGCGATTTATCTAACATTAACAACAAATTGTTCCTTTTCGAACTGTCGATCGTTGAACGTGTAAAGTGCATGAGATATCTTCATCAAACTCAATCAATAATAGATGAAGATTAGATTAGAAAATGAATCGGAAGAAACAAGGTATTTATTTTTCTAGGTACGAGCTTCTAGAACCGCAAGATCAAGACGGCAATCATCGCACGGATGGTACGCCGCCTCCGTTACCAGCACGACAAAACTATCAAATGGTGACACCCAGCAAGTCTAGCCAGAAGAAGGACAAGTCTCATTATGCTAGCGCCAAACAGCTCGCGGATAGCTCAAAGCATCGCGATCATAATCATGAGCACTATATAAAAGAGAGCAATTATGTATCGTCGAAAATGATTCAAGACAATGCGCGTCATGAGAATTATCAGCGGCAGTTAGATAATGCGCATCGTGGTCAAGATCACGTGACGACGAATTACGTGAAATTGCAAAAGGAACGATACGAGATCAAACAAGAAAATTTATATGCTTCTCAGAGAGAGCTCCATAAGAATGATGCACAGCATCATGGTGGCCATCAGAAGCTAAGTGTATCGAATTCACTGCCATTGACACACAATGCTGTTTACAGCCTGCCAAAATCAGGCAGCAACAACAATCTTGGCAGGTACAATGAATACGAACAATCTGGCGGCAAGTACGATTACGAGACACCTACAAAAGTGGACAGAAGTTCCAAATACGAGATGCAGGAAGAAAAAATGATTGAGCGACCAGCAGCCAAGTATGAGCACGATATACGAGGATGTCACGAAAAGAGAATCGGCTATGAATATTCGGAGGATATTTATGACAAGAGAAACAGCAAGTACGATCTAGAGTTGGCCAAATACGAGATGGAGTGTCAGCACAGTAACAATGAAAGGAAACACAACGATAGCAACAACGAGCATAACCGAGAGTCCACAAAGTACGAGATGTCGCATGATTTCAAAGTAGGCGAGAAAGTTACCTGCCTAAAGACTAGCATATCAGAGCGACCGGTGCATAAGGTAAACGTTGAATACCGACAATCGAAGGATTTTCCAGCGAGTCTGCCACCGGAAGTTAGAATATCAGATGTCAATTGTCCGGAAGTAGCCGCGCTGCCCAGCGAGGACGAGCTGTCGAACGGCTCTGGCAGCGTATCACCCAGGCTACGACGGGCCAACAAACATCGCGGCGGCAATCGCACTCCGTCTAGTGGCAGCTCCAGAAATCAGAGTCCTCGACCAAAACCAGGGATGAGAAATTCGCACAGAAATTCTGCGAATTTGACATCCAGCACGTTGCAGGAAGACCTCATGAGACTGATTAATCCCGATTACATTGCTGATGATAGCCAAATCGTTAATAATAATCTCGTAAATAGCGTGATGAACCCGAATCAAAATTCGAACAAGATAAACAATAATATGCTGGAGATTCAAAACAGATGTAGATCCAGGGAAAATTTGTGCGGCAATAGCTCATCTACCTTGAGCGTCTTGCCTGCGAATGGACAAGAAAATGGTAACAATGGATCCGAAGTGATCTTGACAATGGCCAGACCAGCCACAGTAATCTCCAACGCCAGCACTGCCTCAAGCCCTGCACCGAGCGAGAATAAATTGTCGAAAGAGGAAAGGTATGGAAAATTAGAGACTTAATAAAAATAATCTTACACAATACATATATATTAAAATGGTGAAATAAAATAGATAACTTGTAGTGATTATTTGTTTTATAATGTAAACATTTTTCTTTAGATTATCACCTCGTGTTACAAAGCCACTTCATCCGATCTCGAAACAGCACAATAATCTGACGCCGATCAAAGACACGAAAAATCACAACGATGCGAATGTGGATTGTTGGAAGAATCAACATGCAGATTCCAATAGATCGATGAAGCAACATCCTCAAGAATGGCCCGATGATAGACTCATTGATGGATGCAATGCAAATACGTAAGTAATATAATGTAAAGATATAAAATGACACGATGAACGCGATTAATGATAATATTAACACTTGTGCAGGAATTCTGTTTCGGACTTGCAATCTCATCTATCCACTCTCGAGTTGAGAATGGCGAGAGAGACGCGTCTGCGATTGTCATTGGAAGACGAAGTGCGTCGATTGCGCGATGAAAATCGACGTTTACAAGAGTCCGAGAATCTACGACTCTCTTTGGAAGATGAGAACCGGCGTCTGAAGGACGAGAATCATGCAGCCGCGCAGCAACTTCGGCGTTTCACGGAATGGTTCTTTCAAACGATGGACCATCAATAATCAGTATAAAGATAAATTTAGGATGTCTTATTGTCCAATGATTATTTCAAACGATGAATCATCAATAAGCTATATTCTTGTTTCATTTCTAGTATCATAGAAATTATTTACAGAGAACAAAGTTTGCCTGTCTCTTTTTTTATTCAATTATTTCGATTGCATTTATTTCTACGATTTGTCGCATTGCTCGAATCGGAGCATAATTTTTGAAAGTGCAGTATTAACACGAACCGGATATGTAGATGTCATAGTAAATGGATCGGAGACAATCGTAAGGGATTGCGAATGAACATAAACAGCGTAAATAATGGTATCGTTTGCAACCTTCGATAGTCTTTGATATTTTGTATTATATAGATTCGTTAAGTTTTATTCGATTGTAAAGTATATAAGTTACCATCGTACTATTTTCTTGATCGAAGGATTAATACGTTGCAACTAAGCTATCTATTTAGATCATCTTTCCCAAAACTAATTACTGTGCATCTGGATCGATCTTTAAGAGGACAGTGCACGTTAAAAATATATCAACGTTTGAGTTTTACAGAAACGACCAAAAGACCAAATATTATTAGAAAAGCTAAGGGCTATTATTTTAATTCTGTAATTTATTACGCCTTTTATATCAGTCACTTAGAGTATTAATGTAAGAATTTCGCACGTGCTAAAGCACGTCCACGAGCGCGAGACGCTCGTTGCGTCTCCGTCACGAATTTTTTCTTTTTAATAAGCGACAAAAGCATGATTCCAACACAAAATGTACAAAATCGATATTCATGAAAAAAACGTAAATCAATCAATAAAGAGAAATATACTTCAATAACAATCTAATTCTTTGAAAAGGATCAAACATAGGATATATTTTTGACATAAAAACGCTTAAGAGCGCTTTACATAACACATGATATGATATGATATATAAGGTAAATGACTATAACTTCGTCAAGCTTTCTTAAAATTAAATAAATTAAGCAATCTCGCGATTTGAAACCGATGTTCAAATTATTTCAAATCGGGAAATATAGTCGATATACGCGAGATTGTTTAATTTATTTAATTTTAAGAAGGCTTGACGAAATTATGTCCGCTGACGAAGTTATAGCCATTCGCCTTATATATGTGTATATAAGAAATAGATCGAACAAGGATAGAGAATTGAACTATTGCCAGCAGTTAGAATAAAATAGTTTATTGTAATCCACAGAAAAAAAACAAGACATTTCCATGATGCCTTAAGATCTGTCTGTCTCACTGTTACTGTCAGTTTAACAATTAGCTGCGGTTACACTCCCTTCTGCTCGAGACCGCGAGGACGTCTCCATATCGCGATATCGACAACAGTCCTTAATACTCGATACTACCGGATCTATAGCTAGGATCCGGCCGACTTAGGATCGGATCGGATTATGCGTTTGGTATCCTTATAGATAAAAAGCTAGGCTCGCTGCCAGGCGATATCGCGATCCGGTGATTTATCCGGCTGGTTATCGCTATCCCATTGTGTCGCGATACATTTATCCTCCTGTTCGCATTACGAAAGAATAAATCGCGTGTTCCTTCCTTCTTTCGTTCTTCTCTTCTCTGTTATTTTATGACGCCCGTGGTTCCGGACAATCGATCTCGATCGCAATTATCGTTATCGGTGTTATCCAGAGACAAGCAAAATATTACTCCATTCTTGCGAGCGTCATGTCTCGTCATGTTGTTCGTATCTGACGGTCTATTATTTATGCGTTAAATCTGTATGTGTATGCATAATTAGTTCGCTTCTAATCTCTAGATCTATGTATACTGGTGTCCAAGGACATCGCGATTACTGCGCCTTCTGAGAGAAAAGTGATTATGCGAGAGAATATTTGACTGCTTATAATCGAAACACTGTGAAGTAATATTTTACACAGCTCTGCATATGTGTATAACGCTTATATCACCGAGGCTTCTCTTCGGTTTTGTTCGCTTAAGTACATGAGAAGTTATGCCTAGCAAGTGTAATTTACTCGTAGATGTAGATGTTTAAAACACTTGGACTTAGTTTTATACTCTAGTGTAGCATTTTTTTTTTCTCTATACAACTCTAATTAACATATCCCCACATGGAAGTACATCTTCGTTACGAAATTCTGAATGAGTTCATCAGCGTGAATAAACCTCGAAAACGTGAAGCACTTTACGGACGCAGAACGTAATCGGCGTAAAATGCTGCAGACGTTAAAGAAGTGCTTTAATAAAACTTAACCGCGTTAAATGCGCAAAGAATCTAAACACGTAATGGGTCATTCGTTGCAAGAGCTCTTCTTAACTGGCAAAACGTCGCGCGTCATTCATCTGTCATGGAAATTAATGAAACACGATGAGTCGAGCTAAAGCGGAAGAGATGTTCCGACAGAGAACTTTGAGATTTCCACAATTGCGTTTCCTCGGTTAAACTCGTGTGTCTGAGTAAGCCAAACAACACGTTAATCCGAGAAACATTTGAAAGACATCTCTAGAAGAAGACGTTTACAAAAATTTAGAGTGTCTTTACAAATGTCTTTCGAATATTTCTATTAAACTCGGAAGTCTTGTCATGTCGTGTACGCCTGAAGTGCCAATCTCGTGCACCCAAAGCAATGAACAATGAGGTTCTTATTAAATATATCTCGTAGTTATACATATAGTTAAACGATAGTCGCGTTTAAGATTCCTTCTCGTACTAGAAGAGGCTCGCTTATGAATACGCGTCAGTGTCAAGGAAACGATAGCTACAAGCGGAATGAGTTGCGCATGACAAAAAGATTGATCGATCCTATAAAGCGCTCGTAAGGAGACTAACAGCGTAGCTAAGCACGTGTCAGGCTATGAATCATGCACGTTCAGCAAGCGGGCATTATGGCACACAAGGATAAATAAAGATATCGGATGGATTGAATCAAGAGCACCGGTTCTTACATTACGAGGAGCAGAAACGCACAAGTGTTGAGATTATGTAACGAAAAGTCTTATCGAGTAAAGAAATCACAAAATGAGTGCAGCTACGATATATAGAATATTTTAGAGGAAATTCTCTTATGATACAAAATGTTAGATTTTATACATAATCTTTGCGCAACTAGTTTCATTTGATTTTGTCGGAAACTTGTTTTATACCTTTACACGTTATATACGCTTATTCGGTTGTAATAACATGATTAAATCATCAAATCTACAATTATAGGTCATTTAACAGAATTTTGACGACGAAAAATTCTCATTGCTAATATATAATTAAATATAAATGGTAATAAATATAAATATAAATGTTAATTAATTTAACAAAATATGCTCTGATAGAATCTTATATATAAAATGAATCTTGTTATAAATAATTCCCATTGGCCATTTCAATGATTTCATCGCGATAAAAAGCGAAGCGACTTCGAGAAGAGAACGTACTTAAAAAAAAAAAAAGAGAAAGAGAGAAATATAATATATGGCGGATACTACTTTCTATTTACGGTAATACGGCATCAAGTTGGAAGTAAAAAGGGCACAGCATATAAGAAAGACGGATATAAAGACGGAGATTAATCTACCGCGTACAGTTTTCCACATTCTACAAGATGTTTCACTTTCAATATGGTGAACATTTTTCACGAATTTAAATCGATTTTTCGACAATTTTTCACGAGAAATCTACTTTTGTAAAAATTATTGTATTAAATATTAAAAGAATTAAATTCAGAGATTCAAATTTCGTAAAATCACTCATCAATTGATCGTCGAAAAATTATAAAATGCTTCGCAAATTTCGCTAACGTAATCTTCCAGAAGAATACTTGTCATTGAAACTTGCTGGGAGAATGAAACATCTTGTATTTCGCAATTCCGAGCAATCGTTTACGAACGAAGAAGAAGACGCGACAGAGAGGATCGCTCATGAATATCATGACGATCTTATCTGCCAAGTTTCGTAATCGTCTCATTTTCTCGGTTGCTCAAAGTCGCCATTCGTTTCATTCGCACGCAAGATTTGCCTGGTTCGTACGATTGGATTCGGCCGCGCAATCCGGCCGAAAATTCCGGTGAAAGTCTACGAAAAGTATAATGCTTCACGATAAGTCCGCCGATCATGCGGTTGCCATCGGGACGTTCCAGCGCGAATATTACATTCTGATTTTCTACGCAAACATTACCGATAATATGTCGATTCGGAGGGCGCGTCCTCCGTTAAATACAAAAATACTGTTCTGATGCACCATATCTTCTCACCTATTATCCCTACCATTATGCACATTATAATCCCTGTAGTCTTTAACGCTCCGTTATCGTGGACGAGGAAAGAATACTAACGCACGTAAGAATACAACGGGTATGTGTGTGTTTGTGAGAAAAAAGAAAAATTATCGCAAAAGTATCGTCGAACTGCGAGAAGCTCATCCATTCTCTTTGTTTTTTCACAAAGCATGGTTCATTTCCGCACAGAGAAAAATATATACTGTATTCAAGTAAATATTATTTATTTTAAGCATATCATAAGTTTGTATATCCGCAAATATATTCTAAATTCACCACAAGCATTAAATTTAATTGAATATATTTTGAATTTTAGTAAGTGCAGTATTTTAATCAAAAATATTAAATTAAGACAAAAATTTGGTTTAGTTACTATATTAAAAAAGTTTGATTTTTCTTTGATACAACTTTACAATATTCTTGAAGAGAAAATAATTTCTTCTTTTGAGTACAGGATAAATGAGATTTTCTAACACTTGTGATGAGTATAATTTAAGACTATTATCAAGAATATATTCTTTATTAAAGAAAACTATTACGTAAAAAAAGAAAAATAAATTGAGTAATCGCTTTTCTTGATAGTAGAATAATATTTTTCTCTGTGCGGAGAGTCATATCGCGCGATTTTTTCTATTTCAAACCTGGTTGCACCAACGTTGGTTTAATAAATACTAAATTTCCTGCCAAATATTATCATAACTTTGACAATCGCCAGTTCAGAGTAGTGATATATATGCATCAATTATAATAATTTAAAAACTGTAAAAAACTGTATTCTACAAAAAGTCAACAAAGTAATTCCTCCAGACAGTAGTCTCCCGTTGAGAACTACTGTTTCTTGCAATTGCCCTTGAGATAATTATGCATTAAATTTCCAGCAATGTGAGCTATGTAGATTCAACTTTCCTGGAAAGAAGCCCACTGTTAATTGAACCATCGTCGGTGCAACTCAGCAACTCGATAGGCGCCAAGAGAGACGATATATATGACGCTATACATTAAGAAAAAGAGACTATAACGCTATAGCACAGCGTTAATAATAAAAAAAGGAGCGAAGATGCCTTTAACGAAAACGATCGTCGATGTACAACATCGTTCTTCAGAAGAATCTTGCGTGAATTTTGGTTTGCGCGCGTCGGGCAACGGACTGTCAACTGCGTATTCCATGTTCCTTGATTAACATACATAACTACGGTCGTTTAATTAATTTTTTTTTTTATAGTCGCGGCGCGGCGTGAAGCAAAATCCCGTCCCTTACCGCGCCGTTCGTTTCTTTCATATAAACTACGGTTATTAAATCATATAATTACATATATATATACTTTGTGTTGTGTTTTATATATATATATATAATATAATATATGTATATAGTATATATTCAGCATCACAGTAAGATAGCGCCCTTCATTATTAAGTTATCGTCGATCAGCTCGGACCGTTTATATTTTCATTCCTGTCAACAACATAGTCTACAACAATCCGCTTAAACATTGTCAAAGACTCCTCGAGTTTTTACGTAGTGTGAACAGGTGACGAAGACATCCATCACCCGCGAAAATCCGAGAGAGTAACGGGAGAGTATTAATTAAATGTCGTATATAACTCGTAATAATAGCCTAAGAACTGGCTACCAGTTTTTTTTTTTTTTTTTCGCGATTAATAAAACGTGATCGCAACGCGAGTCGCCGTTCTATTGTTTCAATTACGTCAGATTCACAAACGAATGATGGACAAATCATGGACGTAGTATACATGGTCAAAAGAGTGGAGCCAACATTTAGAAAAACACAGATAACTTTGCGCAGATGAATTGCAAAAAAAAAAGAAAGAGAGGAAACGAGCCCCTCTATGCTCTCTCTCTCTCTTTCTAGATATTGGCTTCACTCAATTAGACGGCAAAAGGGCATTCAGAGTCCATGTATTAACGTCCATGGGACAAACGAATCTCTAGAGCACGCGAATGAGAGCGCCACAAACAGGTCTCAGTTCTCATCGTCGGACAAGTGTACGCGTTCTTACACTAAGAAGGAAGAGAGATTGATGAAACGACGCGCAATCTGCGATACTGACTGATCTGTGATCGCGCACGCTTCTATCTTTTTTTTTTCACGCCAAGTAAACTCGCGATGTCATCTCGCATTCGGACGATTTCAGATTCAAAGATGACGCACTGTCTAACGCACTGTCATTCCGCCCCTATCGAGAAACAGTAAAATAGAGAGGTCCTTAGAAATATACATAGTCTTACAATTATATACTCTGAAAATAAATAGTTATAAAAATAAGCGAGAATTTTATGCTTAAAATACCTTAAGGTAAGAACTTAATTAGTTTGCACCACATACGGAGTGGAATGTGTTTTCCTTTCTAGAACGTACAAGCGTAATTCTAACAGAAGTTCAACTACTACCAAGTGTAAAAAACATTAACGGCAACTTGTCAATGATAATTATCGAGTAGTGCAATAGCTCAAATAGAAAAAAAAAACGTGAATCAATAAATAAGAGTGCAACAAGAGATTACAGACAAATATGACAAAGTGACGATCACCGAGAGAACTGGTCGGCGGCATCGTCGACTAATATAATTCGTAAGAATAAATAACTGTGCTCCAAAAAGATTGGTTTACCCGCGGAGACAGATTAGGTACAATATTCGATTCTATCTTTCTCCCTCACCTTCTTCTTCCCTCTTTTCCCCTACCATCCCCTTACATCGCAAGTCACAGCTCTACGCACTGTGGAAGAATCAAGAGTGATATTTACACGCAAAATATTCGAATCGTTGACGATCGCGAGACAGCTCGCGATCTCTCGTCCGTTAACTTAAAGCGGGGAAAACTTTTTTGTACTTTTCTACAAATTTTTCTCTCCGTGCCTCTACTTGACACGCTATATATATATCTAACGGCGATAGATCCCCGACGGTAACGTAAACGTTCGCCTCGCAAGTACCCGCGGTGTCGTTGCAAAACGAGAGGAGCACCGTGGAGGGCTTCGTTCAAATCAAACGGCACGAAATTCATCACGACGCTCTCGAGAGTCGAGATTTCGGAGGAGTCCGAGGACGATTCGCGTCCCACAGAGATACATCGGCGGAGAACACCGAGAGCGAGGAGAGTCGGTGTATACCTTAATGACTGTTTTGACAGCGAACCACGCTGGATGGCCGGCCATTGCGTCTCGCATCTGTTCGAGCTCGCCGAGGACGGGGAGTCGACCCCGTCAAGTGTGCTGGCACTTTCAATATTTCACTATACCGAAACGTCGGTCGAAGATCTTATACTATTCACGGCGCGTCCTCTTGGGACGTTGACTGACTCCAACGTCATCGCTGCCGCGCGACTTCTTACCGATTTGTACCTGACTCTGCGCCGTCAGTTGCAACGAGATCGCGTGGGTGTTGAGTTTCTCCGCCAACAGGAGATCTTTGAGACCCTTCATCTTTTGACTGTACAGCGTTATCTTCGGCTTCTCGTTCTCCGAGTCGATCTTTACTTCGGGCTCGACGTGCAGCTTCTCCTGAGAGGTGGAAGGCGCCGGTGGCAATGTGTCGTCCGGTGGCGCGACGAACGGCTCGCCCCCGCCCTGCAGCAGGTAATCTCTGTTAAGTATCTTCTCGCTGCAGGCTGCCGTCAGGGCTTGAATACTAGGATGCGTCGATGCCGAATTAGAGGGCACTTTGGACTCTAGACTCTTGATTAGATCTCGCGCCGCGTTACCCCGTTCCTTGGTCTTGCAGTAATTGTTGTTGTTGTTGTTGAGCGTCTCCTCGGGACTCGTCTCCCTCTTTTGCGCCTCTTCCTTTTGTTTGCTCTCCGTTTCGTAGCATTCTATGACGACCTGTGCGCGTATACTGGCATCGAACTTTGAAATTGTGTTTACCAGCGGCCGAGCCCAACCTATGTGCAGCACAGGAGTGTTGGCGCCCTCCTCCCATTGGCAAATACCGTCGTAAAATCTCAACAGGTACGCGAAGCAACGTGGTTGCCGCAGCAAGCGCTCATCGACGCGTACCGTATGTGGTATCAATTCGTTGGCGATCTCTAACAGTTCCTTATATATCTCTCCGTCGTCCCGGGAATAATCATATCTAAATTTGTAATAAACACATATCAATAAAGCAATACATAATATATATATTCACTGTCACTGACATGTTCAAAGGTATACATCTGATTGCGGCTAATGTGTTTTAAACATTTAAGCAAAAAAACTAGGAAGAAAATCAGATACTTACTTTCGCAGAACATCGGCGCCATCAGCCCATGATGCAAATGCATTCACATATAATTTGTGCCGATATAGATACCCTCCTTGATAAGTGTACGGATAGACATGCGCGTTTGCGTAAAATTTTCTCGCTGATCTTACAGCCTCCTGTAGAAATATTACGTTTTAGAATGTGAAGAAAAAGTTTACTTACTCAATATCTAAGTATAATAAACCTGAAAAAGATTTATCGGTGGTGGTCTCCCTGGTGTAGGCGCAGCCTCCTCCAATTCAGCGAGATTACCCAATGCCATAGGATATTTCGCTAAATGACCCAAGTCATACAGCAACCACAATAGTTCTTGCTGGACCAATCCCACTTCGACCGCATCAGTAGTTGCGTTTAGACTAGGGTTGATGGCTGATACTATAGTAGCCACTTCCAGAGCACGATTGCACACCATTGCTTGACCGTTTAAGTATAACCATGATCGAGATGCTATACCAGGCTCCACTGGCTGTCCACGTTTATCCTCGTTTCCCTTACCTGGTACAAATTATAAATGCTGCGTTTAAATGCTCTTAAATTTAAAATTAGAAGAGATGTAGAATCTAACAAAAAGAAATACCTTGTGCTCTTTCAAGGCTCTATATATAACGTACCATGCCATGTGACTTCTGCTGTCTCCGTTCCATCCTCTCCGTACACAACCCATGCGTGATCCTCCGACATGGCGAGATGCACATCCTTGAATCCCAAGACCTGACACCCAGCCACCACAGCGAAGGCGACTCCGTAACAGTCCAGCTTGTTCGCAGTCAAGTAACTGTAGAGACTCTGCAGATGCGCGCGGTCCTTGTAGTAGCTCCTCGTAAGCGAGTTCCATATCACGTCCGACACCTTCTTGACGAGCTCTCTGGTAGCGTACTTGGTGTCGTAGACGGTAAGATCGACGGCGCCCTTGATCACCGCGTGAAACTTATCGTAGAGCGCCTCGGCGATGTGATACTCCACGGCCGGCAGCATCGGTTCGTCGTAGACGGTGTTCTCCTGCGCGGCGAAGACGCGGTTGCACGTCAGCGAGTTCTCGACCGCGCCGACGAGGATCGACAGCAACGCGAGATCCGGCTCGGCGCTGTTCTCCAACTGATTCTTGAAGATCTCCACGATCGCGGGGATGCTCCGGATCGGGAACAGGGCCCTGTCCCTGTCATGAAAGCCCGCCATGTCGCGTAAAAGGCCCGCCGATAACTGGGAGACGGCTGGGGACGGCACGCACTCGCGCAAACGACGGTGGCGGCCGAGTCGTCGAGATCTACGACGCCCGAGTCAGGCCCGTCATAGCCGGGGCTCTATCCCGCCTCGGCCGGCGGCGGCTTCTGACAGAGATCGCGCGCGCAGAGGATACGCAACGGACGGTGGTGCCCCACGTCGTGGCCGCCGACTCGTCGTCGGTCAACGCGCGCGCGTTACTCCGATCCGCCAGTGAACGCTGCCCGCGATGCGCGGTTCCCTCGCATCTCCGCACGCACGACAAAAGCCGCGGCGACTGCTGCTGCTGCCCGTTGCCCGCTGCCGCCGCCGCTGCTGCTCCCCCCTCCCTTCCCTCTCGCCCGCCCGCGCCCGCTGTCACTCACTCCCTCTCGCTCCCTCGCTCGCTCTCTCGCTCGCTCCCTCTCGCTCTCGCTCTCTCTCCGCGTTTCCATTCGACCGTCGTCGCGCCGCGCTACGGTCAGGGATGGAAGCCGGTAGAATTTTCGACGGGTTGCGATTTTCGACGCAATACACACGGGAAAAATAAAGGACACGGCAATCGGGCCAATCAACCTGCCGCTTTTTCGGAAATAATAGATATGCGAAAACATAACGGGAGATTGATTACCGCGTCGCGCCGTCGCGTATACAAGAGCCATTACGTCAATTGCTTCTCCATTGTAACGAATGAATGAAGACAGATGTTGCCTTTTTTTTACCTTTTTGCGTTCTCAAGCGAAAATTGAAACCGATGAAATTTTTGATGGAGTTTGCTTCTCTCATGCAGTGCACGAAAGGGGATATATCTCCCCCGCGATATTATTGAGGCGTCTCCATTTTAACGAATAAAGATATCCGGCTGAAAAATATATTTTACGAAGCTAAAATTGAAACCAATTATGTTTTCGATAAATATAGGTATGACGAAAATTTCTGTAAAAATCGAAAACTGAAATCGATGGAACTTTTGTAAATTTAATTCGTCGTCATATAAAACAAATCCTGATTATAAAACGTAGATTGAAGAAGACAGAATTTATATATATTAAATTTGAGAAAAAACTTTAATTTTTTTTATTATATTAATTTCCTCAAAATACTTCGTTTTTTGTCAATACGAATATATCAGATAAAATTCGCGTATAAATTTAAAAATCTTGAATAATAGTTTCAGGATACATACATATATGTCTATATCGTTATACGAGAATAATTCTGTTAATCGTATCGAGCTCTATACATACTGGAGTTGGAATGAGCCTTCAAGGGTTGGGGAATGACCCAATTCGTAGAAAAGGATGCACATATACCAGGTGGATAACTATCCTTGTCAGGGATTCGCTGGTTAGTCCATGCTAATATCATGGTCAAAAACATTGACCATATGTATGAACTTTACAAATTAGGAGAAAAATAAGAATAATTCACAATCATTTTCAATTTCGCTATTATTTAAATTCGTAAATAAAATAAAAACACTTTTGGGAAGCTACGTTTTTATCGCCTGCAATAAATATCCGATGAGAAATGTCTTTTAATTTAGATTGTAATGTAAAAAGAGACAGAGAGCCATCCAAGAATATCTATGTCTCTTTTTAATTCTGGCTCCGATTAGCTATAGGATAGTATAGGAAGGCTCATTTCAATATACTATAGAACTCAATGTATCAGTTGCTTCATGTTAGTCTGTGTAGTTGATCGTCTTTCTCTCTCTTTCGATAAAAACGATATCTTTTCCCAATTTTTGTGACCGCTTCACGTTATTGAAAACAACTTATCCAACAGCTGATTCAATCACGTTCGTTTTAATTTGTATTTACATTTCCCAGGCATTTCCTAAGCATCGCTCTTGGAGGATGAAAGTCACGATCAAAAGTAAGTATATTTTTAAAGAAACGTCAGTAAATTTTATCGCCGTCCAATTTATCTAATCTACTCCTGCAATTTCATTTAATTGCATAGAATTTTTAATAACAAGTACGTGGTTATGTCATGGTTATGACTAATATTTACAAATTTTCTCGGCCACGAAGTATCCTTCACATAGATCAGCACCCTCATTCTTTCTTCAGGTTGGACAGGCGTCGCCACCTGGCGTTGGATCGCCAACGACGATAATTGCGGCATATGCAGGATGCCGTTTGACGCCAGCTGTCCGGATTGCAAGATTCCAGGAGACGATTGCCCGCTTGGTATTGTATTTCCATTATTTCATTTAAAAATATTAATCACGCCCACACGATAGTTATTCGAAGATACATTTACTCGAAATTTTTATCTCCGTGATATTTTTTCCTTAAATTGCCTAAACATTTTTAAAAGAATTTATTTTACTTTCTTATATAATTATTTTTATAAATTTTATTTTTCATGTATTTATTTTTATATATCTTTTATATATTTGTATTTATTATGTTACATTTCTATTTTATTGATATTTTTATATTTTATTTATATTTTATTTTATTATATTTTATTTATATTATATTATATTACATTTATATTTATTAATATTTATTCATATTACATTCATATTTTGTTTTATATTTCATTCAAATTGACTGAGGAGAAGCGTATATAAAATTGAATCGTTTATTTATGAAACAAAAAAGGCTCGGGAGGAAATTTATTTCACGTGGTCTCGCGCAGAACCCCGAAACACGCATTATATGTAAAAGCGTGGGAAGCGCGTAGGGGGAGGATCCCTCTCTCGTAAAATGCCGCCGCGTGTCCGCGACGGCGCGCGATATCGATCGACGCGTGCCGGTCGGAGACAACGCGGCTGACACAAGGGCAGGCGCCCCGGCTGCCCTTCTTCCTCGCCCTCGCCCTCGTCCCGCAGTCCCTACCGCGTATCGATGCGCGTACACGCGCGACAAACGCACCGTCCGTCCACAAACGCTCCCTCCCCGCCGCCAGGTGCGCGTTGCGTCTCGTAATTCCGGCTCTCGACGGGCTGGCGCCGCTCGACGTCGACGAGAAATTAATTTAACGCGCGACCGATCGTCGTTTCATCTCGCCGTTGCCCCTTGTTCCAG
This sequence comes from Camponotus floridanus, assembly GCF_003227725.1. Lineage (NCBI taxonomy): Eukaryota > Metazoa > Arthropoda > Insecta > Hymenoptera > Formicidae > Camponotus > Camponotus floridanus. The sequence goes on from NW_020229414.1 coordinate 775,142, forward strand.
TCTGGGGGCAGTGCTCGCATTGTTTCCACATACACTGCATCATGAAGTGGCTGCACTCGCAGCAGACCAGCCACATCTGCCCGATGTGTCGCCAGGAGTGGAAGTTCAAGGAGTAACCGCCGACGCTTTCCGCACGGGCCCGCAGGTGTCAGCACGCAGCGAGCAATCAGGTAATAATGCGTGTCCAGCCTTCCGGCTGACGAAACGTGGATATGTTGTATTGGATGATTTCATTCTTTTTTTTTTTAGGAGAGGGGCATGTTAATCTATAAAAGAGTCGTTAGATCAGATTCGCGCAAGCCAAATGTGTAAACCCAAAGGTCTGTCAAAGGAAAGACAATTACAAGCACCTGCTGATGACAATGTGCTCATTAACGTCTATTCGTAAACACACGTTTCTTGAATCGATTCAGCACGCATATGTATATTCACTGAAAATTCAGTCCTAACGGGACTGATAGATTCGTCTTCCAAGAGAGAGTGTATCTATCTCTCTATAAATTTAGGACGTTATCAAGAGAAAAAACCCGTCCATCCGCTGACGATTAATTCCGCCTGCCGGACGACAACCCGACGTGCATTCTCGTACATACAGTCGTGACCGGTGCAACCGGTTCGCAGTCATCACTCTTCACGGATCGTCTATCGAGTCTTTGGAATTCTTATCTCAGCAGCGTACACGTAAATAATTTTTATAATTTTCTTCTCGTTACATATAAGACACGCGGACAACGTATCTCGGAAATCTTAGCGACTAATAAGACTAGGGTGTTGAATTTAAGGGCCACAATTTCCATCATATTTTCAACTCTGAATATATTTCTAAACTTCCGCATTCTCTGCGAGAGGCAAACACAGGCTTCAGGTTCGAAAGGTTACCACGCGGCTATCGGAGCAACCGTATCTCTCTTTTCGTATCTGCACGCTGTAGATGACGCATTCGTTCGGCTCTCGTTGAATTATTAATAAGTCGTATTCAACGATACTGTCAGCGCTGTCAGCGTGTGTACGTTCCGCGTGTCGAGGATGTAACGTAATAGCTGCGCGCGGCGTAATCATTCTCTCGGCAGTGCTTACGTCCGGGTCTCCTTTTTCGCTTTAATTGCGGGAACGCGCATTTTGCCGACATAATCGTGGGCGAGGAAACTCTGACATCTAATGGAACGCGGGACGTGCGAATAAATAATAAAGAAAGTCGGAGCAACACCGTGGAATTTTATTTTTAACGCGGCGATTTTATTTTGCCCGTTTTGCGAGTCAATTTTACGTTCACGTTTGTAAAAAGACTGAATTATTTATCACCACGGGAAGGAGAAAACTACGTGTTCCAGTCGATACGGTTAAATAAAACGGTGGCCAAAGTACAGACTTTAACAGCAGCACGCAAGTCACGTTTCAACGCCAATTCTCTTAACAATTGAAGAGTATTTGTCTGACACTAGTTTAGTATCAGATATATTACCGTAAAACGTTAGAAGGAAAGAATTGTTAATAGTGTTTGCTATATAATATTTTTTTATTCGGCATCTTAAAAGGCTTCTAAAAGATATTGAATTACATAATGTGTATGATGCAAACACAGAGAAAAATGTATACTGTATTCAAGTAAATATTATTATATTTAAGTATATCATAAGTTTGTATATCCGCAAATATATCAAGTTCATCACAAGCATTAAATTTAATTGAATATATTCTGAATTTCAGTAAGTGCAGTATTTTAATCAAAAATATTAAATTAAGACAAAAATTTTTTTTAGTTACTATATAAAAAAAGTTTAATTTTTCTTTGATACAACTTTACAATATTCTTGAAAATAAATTCTTTTTTTGAGTGCATGATAATGAGATTTTCCAACACTTGTGATGAGTATATTTTAAGACTGTTATCAAGAATATATTTTTTGTTGAAGAAAATTATTACTTAAAAAGAGAAAAATAAACCGAGTAATCGTTTTTCTTGGTAGTAGAATATTTTTCTCTGTGTATATATGTTATAAAGGCATTTTTTTTAAGATGTCAATTTAACAAACAGTTTACTAGCACCATATTCGAAACACGTATCACGAGAAAGCCCATGGCACAGTTTCGAAATTATTTTGGCGATCGCATTTTAATAGTATAACCGATAAACGGGATCGTCTATGAGCGACACGGAGATATATACTCATGATCCGATTTTGACCGGTCTAGGGACCGTGGGGACGCTAATTTGCATTTTATCGGCGGGAAATCGGCCGCAAAAGTGGAACGGGCCGGGCTTTTTACCTGAGCCAGAGCGAAACAGAGTGTGAATAAATTCCGAGCCCGCGTTTTCCCGGCCGGCCGACGTGCCACTTTGGCCTTAATTGCGTCGTGAATGGGCGGGCGGGATAAACGCACGGCGATCGCGCGCTGATAGCGCATATCGCGCCGCGACGTCATCCCACATAGCACGCGAATTTCTAGGATCGAGAAACTTATCCGGAGGAAAGTTGCATCGAGCGACGGTTGTGGAGATGTAATTTCATATCTTGAGCGAAACGTGTATTTTTACACAAAAATCCATAAGCGTTGTCGTTAAAATTGATTAAACTATGTATTATACGGAACAATAATATTTATTAAAATTTTGCACGTATATCACATATTTGCAAAATATTCCGACATATCGAATATACATGTGTACAATTTTTAAATTAGTTTTAAAAAATATATTACGTAGAAATATATCTCGTAAAATAATTTATAAATCTATCCAGAGAGAGGAAATTTAGTAGTGGTATTTTTTAATTATATCGCAAAGCTATTCTGAAGATATCCGAGCGCACGCTTTTGAGAATATGCTATCTTTTATGAAAATTTTTAATGAGCGAAATATCGCATTAAATTCTATCATAAAATATCAAAAGAAGAAAAGTAATACGAAGTAAACTAAAATCTTTCTAGATTCTAGCGATTATATATTACAGAAACTTTACAGAGGACTGATGCAGGAAATTAATTAATTAAATTTGATAACGACAAAAGTGACAAATAACTAGATACTAATGAAAAGAGGACGCTAAAGATCATTAATATCAAAGAAATTAATAGCACCATTGAATGAGACTCCATTTCTGAAAATCCTCTATATAAAATCACAGAATCGAAAATAAACTCGAGGCTTTAAGGCGGAGAATCGCTTCGTTAGGACAAATTACGCGAATCAGGGCTAATCACGTCCATCTTCCGCAATCTTCGAGCATCGGCGAGAGAGGAAGGAATCAGCGAAAGCTAAAAATGTCACACCAAGCTACGGCACTGGAGAACGGACCTCGGTTCTCGAGGGGCTCATCGCGAGACGGAGGGGACCTAATGGGTCCCTTCCCTTTTCTCCGTCTCGCTCCGTTCGTCACTTCCTTCGATAATCCTCCTTCTCCGCCCTCCTCCCGTCCCAGCGCCCTCCTCGTCCGCTACGGGTTACTCTCTCACGCGATACCGCGTTACATGTGCACCTACATCCGATGGAGGTAGCGAGACGGACCCCGGAGATGATTGGCCCCGACTCCGGGGATTCTGCGTTTCATAACACGTGACTCCTCTTCTTTTAATTAGTGTTAATTGCGCGATGACTTTGTTTTCATCCCGATATCATTTCGCATGCGCGCGTTTGTTTTTGTAAAATTTCATGACTATTTTTTTTAATTTGCATTTGTACTTTTTATTTTTTTTTTATTAAGTATTATGACTATGAAAATCAGAAATATAAATATTATAATATTTGTATTTTTTTTTTTAAATTAAATATTATGACTATGAAAATCAGATATATAAATATTATAATATTTGTATTTTTTATTTTTTTTTAAATTAAATATTATGACTATGAAAATCAGAAATATAAATATTATAATATTTGTATTTTTTATTTTTTTTTAAATTAAATGTTATGACTATGAAAATCAGAAATAAACGCTCGATGAGACTGTTTGCTCCGAATTCTGGAAAGTTTACGTTTTTCGGAAATCGCCACTGCGTCCTCATCGAAGCGAATAATGCGCTTTCGAAATGAACGCATTCGCGGATAATTAACACCTGCGCTTAATATGATGTAAAGTGAAGAAACGGTAGGACAGAGACCGTGAAGTATAACGTGAATCTCGTAATTTAATCGAAACGTCATGGCGAAATCGGCTTACATAAACTCAAGTAATCTCGAACAAAGATATATTTAATTGCGATTCACCAAACGCATAAAGCATCTCGTATGTAAACGAAAAGTGCTCTTAATCCATCTTGTCGTCATCAATTATTATAGTTATATCGATGACATAACATGATGATATAATAACAGATAATAAATTCCAAATTATGTACAAAATATTGATGTAAAGCTGTGTAATAATTTCTCAACATTTTGATTCTTAATCACACGAATTGGATGAATCTTTTCAGACTCCAAGTTTTCACTTTGAATAATTCGAGGATCATACATGTCGTGAATATTTGAAGAAAGATATCATAAAGAAGCCAACATCGGAGAAGAAACTTCGGTGCCTCAGCGAAGTTAGAAAGTGCGCGACCGCGATTTTCCGCAAAACTTAGAACCGATAATCGCTCTTGCCCTCCCAGATCCCCCGCTTTTACGTAATATGCCGAGCGGTTTAAGCGCTCCGCATTTTTCCTGTCGGGCCGAGAACACTCGCACAACATCAGCGCGATCAGTGCGCTAAGAGATCGCTGCGAGACCGCGTTGAACCCTCGTCATCTACGACCGCGGGTCCTCCTTACATTTACCTCTGCTCTGTTGCCTCTCACGTTGCCTTGTACATAAACACAGACACGCTCACTCACTCGCCGACTCGCACATTCGCTTATTCACGCACACACACGCAGCAGGCCGTACACGCGTTGACTACCTGACGAGAACTCGAGCTCGGCCAGTCACGTGGCCACTGATCGCGAAGGATGTTTGTGGGATCGCAAAGTCAGTCTGCTGCGGACGGCCTGTCGGGAAAGAGAGGATAGAGGCGGCGCGATCAGGTGGAAGAGAAGGAGGAACAAAGCGGGGAAGGAGATACTGGATCGGGGATATTGCCTAAGGTCTTCGTTGCTCTAGCTCTACCTGTCCGAAGACTTTCGGAGCGCCTTGTTTCGGCTCGTTCTTTGTGATTTCGCGAAATACACGCGCAATTAAGAGTTGGATAAATCTTCGTAGACTCAAAAGAGGAATTTCTCATATTTGGAGCACGCGAGGGAAGGAATCTCCTCCTACAACACGTTAGGATATCATTATAACGAAATTCACGCCAAAGGCAAGAATTAATGATTTAGTTGTGCATTAGAAAGTGAGGATTTCGCGCGGTATTTCGATGCACTGAAACGTGAAAGACGAAATGTGACGCCGAGCGAGACTCGGAAGTGAAGACGCGGATGAGATCGAAGACGAAGTGGTTGTCGAGTGTTTCCTATGATGAAGTTTTATTCGCTTCCTCGTGGATAATTGAAGAAGCTTAATCATCCAAACCGAGTGGATTTTTTAACAGGATCCAAACAAAACTTTTGACAGGAGGCAAATGTAAAGAGGGATATCGCTCCGGATTTGGAAGCCATCAGGATTCTGCACGTTCATGATAGCGAACATTTGCGGATGCGGTATGCGGTAGAAAGTTTATTCGCGATAAACCAGATTGCGTTCGTAAAGAACAGCGAGACCGCTGGAAAATCTATTTGTGTACACTCTTCATAAAAGGAAAGCACGAGCCATCGAGATAGGAAGAGCGTAGGATCGAGACCGTAACAACATCTCCAAGATCAGCCGAAACTTGAGCGAGATAAATCTCCGATGGAAAATCGAATTCCGTCTATTCAACCTTCCCCAGCGTAAAATCGGCTACCTGAGAGAATATCGACATTCCTGCGGGATTGTAAATAAAATTACTCCATCTCGCAGGACGACTCGTCGAGGTTCGCAATTCGTTCGCGAACGAATGGAGATTTTAGGAAATTAAAACCGCGCATGTGAAACCCATTAACGAGCCGACTGCGTTCGCGATTTTCACGGGATTGTATGCAAAATCGCATCGGCGATATCGCGAGGCATCGGCACGATCGCGACCCGCTTACGAATAAAGAGGACGAGGTAGACTCGAGGGGAGGGAAACGAAAGAGAAGAGACGAAAAAGGAGGAAACGGTGAATCGACGGGTACGTGCGGCGAGATTGCGGTGATTTTGCTGGCGCAACAGTGTAAAAGCGTGTAGCTGCGTTGCACAACACTCTTGTCATTGCTGATCCGCATTCGACGTATATGCTCGTTCATGCGTTTTAAGCGAATGGAAATTCATGTCGCAAGACATTCGTAAACGATCCTCCCGGTTGATACATTTTAAAGAGAGTATCGCCGCTTTATCTATTCGCAATCGCGCTCGCGAATTTCTAAAACGAAATACCACTTGTCGGAAATGGTGAATCAAGGCCTCAGAAATTTATTTATTTTTCTATCTTGGAAGATATGATGATATCTTGCGACTCGTGAAACACTTAACGGAAAAAGTTTATGAGGCATATAAAACGCTTTGCTTTTATCAAGAATTTCATATCTCTTTCACATTTATAACTGATAAGGAGGATGATAAACGCATCGACTTTTATCTTGGAAATATGTTTTTTTTTATCAGAAAGCAGTTTTCATCGCCAGGTGAAGGTGCCTCGCATTACCATTGACATTTAGTGGAGTGATAGTACGCGTATTTTTATGAAATTGCATCATGGAGGTATGCAATTAGTTGGTTCGAAAACTAAAATATAGTTGCCAATCATGGTTGCCAATCAACTGTCCAACTATCTTCTATTTAATCTTATTATGAAGTCATTTTATAATGACACTTTACATTATAAAGTGCTGTATATCTTTGTAGCATGACATTTGGAAGCTATCGCTAATATTACGAATGACGCAAAACCAACAGAACGCAGTTAATCGACGTTAAAGTGTTTTCCATTACGAATGCAACGTTAACATTTCGTATTTTCGAGGTGTTAGGTATATACTTTCGCACACATAAGCGTGTCGCCGACGAGAATGAGCGGTTAGGCGATCCGAAAAACGTGCGGAATGCAGTTGGCAACCAGTCAGAGGCCTCACCCGCCTCCGGTGCCACCTCGACCGAGTCGGCAGGTGGTTGCCGAGGCCCTTAAGAGGTCGCCAAGGCCGCCCTGTCCTACTAGACAGGCACCACCGCCGCCGAACACGAAGCCCTGGAGATCCAATCAACAACAAGCGCAACCGCAGCAACAGGTGGACCCAACACCTGGTGGCCGCACGATCATATACGAGTCCATCAAGGAGGATTGCAAGGACGAGAGCACGCCCGATGATATGCGAGATCGTAAGCAAGCGCGAAATACCGAGGACAATGGCTCGGAGAACGCAGGTAAGGTCCCTCCTTCTCAGGAACATCGCGAGATCTATACGAATGTTAGCTCAGGGAAGCTTTATCCCACGGGAAACATCCCTGCGAACATCGTGAGGAAGCGCAACAGTCTGACTGAGGATCAACGGCCTCAACATAGACCGGAGACTCGAAGAAACTCCCGCGGGAAGGATCCGATCGATCTGTCGGACTATCGAGGACGACGCAGGGGCTCGTCCGATAAGGATCAACAGAAGGAAAATAGCGCCGTCGCGACGGAGAGGGTCGAGGAGACGTTGACGATGAAGCTACCGGCAGCTATCAGGACTGTCAACGTGTCCTTGGAAGACGGGCATTATTCCTCGTTGTCTCCGGATTCCGCGGATAGGCAAGTCACGGTGAGTCATCCGGAAAAATGCAACGGCAGTCCGGAGAGGGAAGAGGACGAGGAGCAGGTTGGGTCGACGCCCACGTGCGGATCGTGCCCTGTTGAGCAGCGGCAGCAGAAACAGCATCGGGAAATTTTCTCGGCGAAGGGAAAGGCTGCCGAGAACGATGACGCTGAGGCTGTATCCTCGATCGAGAAATCGACAAGCGTCCCGAGCGTTGACCGCGCCGCCACCACGGTGCTCGTCATGGACGAACCAGAGCGTAAAATCGCGCTTAGCGACCATGAGGACAATGACGACGATGATAACGACGGCGACAACAACATCCATCGACAAGACTGGTTGGAGGCAGGAGTCCATTACTCTTCCACGCAGATCACTCTACACGGAGATGACATCGTCGAGGGGGATCGTATCAATGGTTATGATCATCGCGAGGAGGAAAGAATCACTGATCTTGATTTTATCAGGTAGACCACAATTGTGACAAAAAAAATCGCTCGCATATCTACGGAACAGGTCATTGAGTTATTTATAGATTTATGCTAATAATGAGATGTTATATAAAAAATGAGGCTATTTTTTCCATTCGCCAAATGGTGATGGACTTTGAAATCTTTTAATTGGAAATAAATTGTTTTTTTAAGAAACTATGCTCGTAATGTAAGATCTAAGGCTTCTTGTTCAATTTTATATGGATTTTTTATCTGGAGTATTTTGCGTTTATACAATAACATAAAGATTATATTATGTGGGAAAAATTAATTATTTTTTAAGAATAAAATATTGCTTTAATTTGAAAAATTAATTTAAATGTTTGGAATTTTTTCTAGATTTTTATTAAAATGTTTAACATAGATTTTCCAAGCGATTTGACAATATGACATTTTTATTCTGCGTGTCATATGACTAATGAAGCATTATTGAAATATATTAATTATATTATCGATGCTAATATATTGTAATAATTATCAAGGAGTAATGGATGTTGATGTATTAATTATTGAGGAGCGATAGCTGCAGAGAGAACCATTGTTACCGATTTAGCCGCTTTCTCGCGTTTCGCGATAAGTGTGTTGACGGGCTACAAAATCTGATTGTTCGTAATTCAGAGTAATTAATATTTTAAAAAATACATTTCTTCTCTTATTATCTCAGGTATGCTTCGAATCGCTCTTGATTTTCGTCATCAAATTCTGACAAATTAAAATACACTTGACATTTTGACATTAGAAATAATATATAACGCACACAAATATATATATAACAATTATACAAAATTTAATAAATATTACGATAAAAAAGAAGGGAAGAAAAAGTTTATTAAAAAGAAATATTTTTCCCTTCTTCTTGTTTATTGATATTTATTATATATATTATTTTCGAAAAATAAATACGAATAATATATAAATATTTTCTCGCACTATAAAGAATTAATTAACAATTAAATTAAATTAATTAATTGCAATTTTTATCAAGTATTAAACTAATATATCGCTATCTGTGTTTATCAAATTGCACTTGTCGAGATGCATCAAATCAATTTCATCTCTATATGTGGAAGATAAAACGAAACAGACAGGTCACAAAACCAATTCGAATATCGATAAGAGTGAGTACATATTTGTGGGATATACACGCGATGATAACCGCAGGGTAAAGTGAGTCATTCACAAAATCCTCCGCCTTTCTGACCGCGGGCGACCGACGTTCTCAAGACAGATCGATTTTTATTCCATAAAATGATCGTATAACGGTATCTCCGTTTCCTGCGGCCTCCATCATATTTTGCCTTTGGCAATTTACAGGAAAGAATATTCAACTTCTCTTTTCTTTTTTCTTCTCTATCTCTCGCAAGTGTTTTTTCCATATACAACTACTAAATCCGTTTCCCTCGCGAATTTTTATTTTCCAATAATTTATAAATTTGTCACGGGTCAAAAAACAAGATTGAATTTAAAATAGAATATATATTTTTTGTGATATAATATATATGTACAATTATATATAAAATATCAATGGAAAATAAGATCCTAAGAAAATAAAATTTAAATTAAAATATCTCTTATCATATAATGCAATTAAAATATCTTTTACGATATAATAATTAATTTATTGATAAATTATACATATTTGCGGGTTTATTTTTAATTATAAATATCTATTTAATCATCAGAAAATTGTAGTTATTTATTTTATTACTGGATGACTTATTGCATTATCCTATTTATCGAAAGATAAGCAAATTTGTGATTACATCGATATAAAACTGACTTTTATACTAATTGGCATTGCTAACTCAAATGTAAATTTGTCGTTAAAAGTGAAAATTTGCGCTTTGTTTCAGTATACAAGAAAGGATCGCGATGTCTTCTTTGCAAGGATTACCCCCGTTACCGAGGAGTCTGAGCGGTTTCAACCTGAGCGGACGCGGCGAGAGCGGCGAGCCACCTCCACCGCCCACGAGGTCGTCAAGTAAATCCCAAAGAGGCGGTAAACCGTCGTCATCGAGGCCATCGCCACCTGCCAGACAGCTCACCACCCTGGATACCCAGTTGGCAGTGCTCAGGAGAGAAATGGTACTCTATTCGAGAATCGTTTGCGCGCGCTTTTTCTCTATCGCACCTTTAACGCCCAGGAATGCGGTCTCGTTATATCTGCTTAGGAAATGCAACCCTCTCGATGCTATTATACATTTCTTTGCGAAATGCATAACAGTTACTGTGCGAACTTATGTAGAATATTGGCTATCAAATATTTTTTCATGATGATTTTTATTTATGCATATTATTCTCTAATAGGTTTTTCTTTTTACATATTTATTTAATAATCTACGAATGGGAAAGATATATAAAAACAATGAATCTTTATTTCGTAATTTAACGCGCTAAAAGAAGCCTAACAATTTTTAAAAGAATATTGTTTATTGTTTTTTCAGACATAAAAATTTAAATTAAAGCATTCAATGTTTTTCTCAGTTCAATGTTTTTCTCATTTATCGAAGCAATTTTAAATTAATGAAATACAAACATATTAACTATTCGCACAAACAAGTTTAATACGTGACTTATTTTAGATGAGAGAAAGAGAAAAATAGAGAGAGAAAGAGAAAAAAACATTAAACATTTTTTTTACAAATAATGTTATGGACCTTGGTAGTTGAATAGCTGAAGCAATTAGTACAAATAAAAAACGATGGCTGGAATTCTTTGAGAACAACTGCGAAAATATTTGAACACCGCATTTTATGACGCGCAGCAGCATTCGAGATGCAGCAGCCGGTGAATTGTCGATGCTGTTCAAAGTGGTGTCTGAAATTGTGCATCCTCTAACACGGCAGCCATTAACTCCAATAGAAACCATTAGTCATCCGCTACGATGCGAAATATATTTACAAGCATGCAGGAAAATTCCACGCGTTCGCATGTAATAATACGCGTGATTTAAAAATAACTCGAGAGATTTCCGTTGTCACCGATCGTTGACGCTGAAGCGGAAACTGGCGCAGTTTATTCGAGTCCCATTTTTTTCGCGAAACAATTTATGTCACCTGAATTCTTTAAATTTGACTCCTTTCATTTTTTCCATAACATATTTTTCAAATTATATTTTCCATTCCTTCCTTTTATGTCCTATTTAAATATCTTTCTTCTATTTTTCATTTTTCTTTTATTCTCTCTTGACTTTGATTTCTTCTTTATTTTTTATTATTGCCGACTGTTTTAATGTAAGCCTCACAATTCTCGCCACTCCTTATCCTTGATATTCTAGTGCGTCATCAATCCGAGCACGTTTCGTGAACCGTCGTCATTTTCTACTTAGTCGTTGTCCACCTTCTGCTTTTTTTTTTCTTTCGATTCTTCCGCATTTGTTTGGACGACCCGACCGACCCGTTACCTCGAGGCCACGATCGCGTGTGAATAAATTGCGGAACGCGATGAGCGTGTATTTTATGCGTGGGATCATAAGCAGCGAGGGAAATCATATCATAGCACGGTAGAGAGAATACTTATATCATACTCGTCATGTATATAGAGATTCTGCTCTTTTAATACGTATATCTTGAATACATATATTACTTTGCAGATTTCTGTTTGCGCAGCAGACCGAATATGTAAATTTACTATTTTAAATTCTTATGTCGAGTAACGATATCACGTGCGATTCGGATTCTAAGAGATTATTTATTTCGATTAAAATCGCATCGTCATCGTCTACGAAATTTGTATCTCTAAATATGTCGTTAACGCGCCCACAATGTTTCTCATTATTATTTCACGAGGGGCAAGATCCTTCGAGTGTCCTACTGACCCGAGGATCTTGCAAATTACTGCTCGTTTCGTACAAAATTATTGCCACATCACATCGATCACATTCGCTTAGCATTCGCGGTCAATCTTTGCGAAATTAACTCTAACGGGACCTCGCGTAGAATTTCTCCGGAGGAAGAGAGGCATTCGCATGATAAGTGTTTTGTTGTCGTTCGCGCCAGCATCTTTGAAGTACCTAAGTTGAGCTAATAATCTAATAGTTATTCAGACGCGCACGATATATGCGCACTGAAACAGCCGCTCCCACGCTACGTTTCCTCGGGCATGACTCTCGGTTCCTCCTTTTCCTCCCGGCTCTCTTTCACCTTCGTTCTCTCTTCTGCTCCTCGTCGTAGTCCTTCTCCTTCCAGCCTCGTCTCTCCTTCATCGCGCTCTCCGCTCGCCACCACCTCTAGTATTCTTCTCAATCTTATTTTACGTCTCTCCTGTACTATGATTCTCTCTTCCTATCCGTTCCCACGGTCGCCGAGTCGCTTAGAAATACGTCATTTCGATCTGTAAATCACGAGGTAACATTTACCTTGGTGACCGTATGGTAAAAGTGAACGTGCCAGGTACATTGCAGATTCTAGATTGAGTCCTATATGAAATTTCGCAACAATTCACGGATAAATAATTAAAAACAGAGAAAAGAAAAATGATAATTTTAGTAATAAAGTAAATAAACAGTCTTTCCTTTTCTCCTTTTTCGAAATAAAATATTATACTTTTAATACAATTAATCTTTGATGCTAAAAAAATAAGCTTCGCGATAACTGTTTTATTTAAAAAAATCACTACGTCATTTTCCTATCTAACTGTCGCTATAACAATTTTAATTTATTTAATTTATTTAAATTAATTTTTTTTATTTTTGATTATCAACGTACTAATGTCGCAATAATTATTTTTGTATCTACCAGTTTGGGCTGCGGCAACTCGACCTCTCTTTGCTCTCGCAACTGTGGTCCTTGAACGAGTCGATCCAAGAGTTTCGACAGTTGCTGCAGGAGCAGGAGGACCGAGCGCCCTCGCCATCGCCCAGCAGCGAAGAAGGAGATGATACATCCTACGGAACGCATCCGCCGCCACCTCCGAGAAGGCCGGCGCCCACGTTGCATCATCATCGACCGCCGCGACCGCCCAGGCCACCCAGACCGTCCGCCAGCGACGAGTCGCCGTCGAGCGAGGAGTACGGGGCCGTTTGACGTATCGTTACTGAGAGGAAGAAGTACTCGAGAAGGTCTCGATCCTCTCATCGCACCTAGAGCGGCGCGGGAACGCCGATATTTACGAGAAAAATTCTCGAAAGACTGATGTGAAAAAACAAAAATTGCGACGATGGGCATTTCGATATCCTATCGGCGATCAAGACTCGCGTGTGATGTAATATTCCGAACTACTAATTATTATTGCGAACTACTAATTCCTAAAGGTACCTGCAACGTTACTCGTCGGGCTGCTCAAGATTGCGATTTAGGACGATTCTCTCTCTTTAATTCGCAATTGGGGTCGACTCAATCATTTGAGAGAAATCATACCTAATAAATAAATCGCGATTGCGTGCACGCGAACACTGTTGTCTACCTAGAAAAGGTGTCGCTTCTCTCATAAGTCGTTGCTCGAAGAAGCTTCGTAATGACGCTGACGTTGCTTTAGCATGGAAGAAGGACTTGTAATCGACCCGATGATGAAAAACTATAGCTGTTATTGCGGAGATTGTTTTGCGTATGCATAATAATTGCTTCGCAATCTGAGGAAGAGTGTTGATTTGCAATAACCGACGACATTCCGCGGATGTCGCATTTTCTAGATAAAAGAAGGATTCGATTGCCACGAGCGAGAGAGCTAATTTTAGCTCGCTGCTCTTCTCTCTATTTGTGATAGTGCTCGAAGGGGCCTTTGATTAATGATAATCATATCCATATTTGTGCAGATTAAGATTCGAGACTGCTCCGCCACGAAGCGACCATAACAGATCCGAGCCCATTACACCACGATTCTTTGGTGTTATAATCCGATTCACTGACATCATTTAGCTAGAAAATGACTAATGAAGGAATCGCGGTGTTCTCTTTCATGTTTTTATACTGTTGTGCTCATCATGTAAAGTTCATTCTCGTTGTTGATATTCTCGGATTACCTGCGCAACTAGATCTATCGTGAGAAAGAAAGAAAAATTTAATATCTTCGAAAAATATAACTAGAGCAGGATTTCTATAAACACTCGATTTTTCATTATAAGTTTCATATCTTTTAGCATTTTTTTTCTGTGACGCCTCAATCCGTCGAATTTTCCTGCGTATTTTCAAAAAATTAGTGTTCTCAATGTTTTGCAGCGCCCTTTCGCGTAGATTAGCACGAATTATATGTAAAGATACGATGTAAGACTATGCAGAATAAATGAAACTTAATTTAAATATATTCTGTCACATAATTACAATCTTTCCTTATTTGTACACCGTTATTCTGTCATGGATAATGATCGATAGTGCATCTACTTACATGCTACATATATGCAAATTGCGGCTCGCTCTGAGATACAATCAACGACAGGGTGTGTACGGAAATAAATGGTGCAATAGCAGGTCAGCGAGGATGAAGAAATCTCAGCTGCATGGAAGTCTTCGCGTTATACAAGATGTGATGCAATATATAATCTCTACTATATTATTTATTCTAATTATATGTTATTAAATATCTTTCCCATGTAGTTCTTAGTATTACGATATAAATGTAGCAAGATAACTTATATTTTAAAAATATTTTTGCATACGTAAAAAAGATATAATTTATTAAAAGAGATAATTTTGCGCGATTAAGAAGAGCATCTAATCATATTTTTAACACTATAATTTATATGACTATAATAATTTTATATTTAGATTCTTTATATTATTATTTAGATTTTTACTGTTAATCTATTAATTGATTTATATCATTTTTACGAATAATATTTTATAAAGATATTTTTTCTTTAGAATTTTTAGAGTTTCTTAAAATCGCAACTTTTGAAATTTTAATTAGTATCATTTCTTTAATCTAATATATTTTCTTAATATTTTATAAATTTTTTTCATTTAATTTTCACACTGAAAAGTCTAGGAATTTTTCTTTTCTGTGCTTATTCGAAGTTTGAGAAAAAAGAAACGTGAAATCGTAAAGAATCTGAGAGATTTATCGGACATTATTAAAGAAATATATTATTAAAGTGACTTGGGAAGGCTTATTTGATAAATGCACTACTATAATTATTTTGACATGTTTAATCATTAAAAGTTTATCTTTTCATAAATACTTAACGCACGTAAATTGGCGGTCAGATCTAATACAGATACTCATATGTAGATATGCACGCACACGGACACATACGCGGCACTCACAAATTATTCGTAATCGAATGCCGATCGATGAAACGTTTGCGATTCTACAGTTACGGTGAATCTGTGGAATTGGAATTATTACTTAAGAATATTCTCGATGAACGATTAAACTTTTGATAGGAAACAAAGTACATACAGCATTTTATCATAAATTCTTAAGTTTAGCGCCGATGACTCAGGAAGAAGCTTTTAAAGCATTTGCGGAGAAAATCATTGTCAGTCAAGCCAGCAAGATATTTTACAATCTGTAACGTCAAAAAATAGGAACTTGTAACCATTTTTTCTCGTTTTTTATTCGCAAATGTTACATCACCGTGAAAGCGCATTTGTTATAAAACTGTTATTTTTATCGTTACGATCGTATGCATAACGTTATTTCGTATAATAACACATTAGCCAACTTCGATGTTGATGGACTGACATTTGATAATTGATTGATTTTAGCGTCATCTTTGCTATAAACCGCAAAAATATGACGTTGCTAACTTAATTTCATAATCGGGTTGCGCGCATTTCCTCAACTTTTTCATGCTCTGCTTTCTCGCGAATTATATAGCTTGGCACTGCGTTATTATTTTAAAAGAAAGTTCCTATAAACTTTCATATATCAAACAATTGTCGATGAATACTGCAATTTATGCGTTTTCTTCCTTGCCTGCGGTCTGCGGAAAAATCGCGTTTTTAATATATATATATAATATATATGTACAATTTCTATCTTTCACTTTTCAGCATCTATCGACGTTTTATATAAAAGCAAGCAAGGAGAGAAAAATGCAAATACAAACGAAACTAGCTAAATTATCGCATACATTTAGATTTTAAAACTGCATAAGTAAACATGTACAAAAACTTTACAGAGAGAAAGTATATCTCTTATACAAGAAGAAATACATTGCAGAAAAATTGTAACAAATTCTTATGTATGAGATATAACTATAATATTCAAGAAGAATAAGTCGCATTCATTTAAAGGAAACGCGTCGTTGATCAACACGATTTGAAAAAAAGCGTCACGTTCCTTAAATTGATTTTCGTTTCTGTGCTTAAAGGCTATAACAAATTGTTAATTAGTGTTGAGTATGAGCAAATTTATGATATGCAAATGAATGTGAAGAACATTCTTTTAGTGTCTTCTCGGACAGATGTATGTTATTTTTGATTTTATGTGTTTAATTATTATTATTTTTTTTGGTATTTCCAATCTTTTCTCTTCTATCGCATTCATCTTCATTTATATCCACAACGAGATAGAAGCCCGTTTTTCAAACGGATTCGTGTCGTATAATTAATCATAGAGCCTGTTTTAAATCCGTTTCGACGGTATCTGCGTTTTCAAGTGGTATCTGCGCATATGTAAAAATGGTCTCGAATGCGCGTTTCGAAAATGATGCGCGAAAGACATACATCGTCCTTACGGAATCGAAGAATAATTCTCGTCGTGATTTTAAGTGACCATCATCGACCGAGCAATCTATATCGGAAAAGTTGATTCTCATTAAACATTGCACGTAATACATACAGATATATTATCGTCTCTAATATATGTAGAAAGTTTCGCCCTAATCACATTTACGAGAGATTATTTAAAGAAAGTCGCACGATCCCTTTTCTGGATCCTGTTACGAAAGTATATGTATGTATATTGTGTATATGTGTGTGTGTGTGTGTGTGGGTGTGTGTCATCATTGTGCTTATCATTTAAAAAAATACCATCGCGCGATTTTCTTTCTCGTCACACAGATATATCATAAAGTGGACTCGCGTTTCTTTTTTTTTTTTATGATTCCCTTGTATGTTTAACACAGCCAAAACTTGGCGTTACACGAATGTGCGCGTTGCATTGAATACTAACACGCGACATTCGTGTTACATGAGGTAAGAGTAATCTTCTTACATGAGGTAAGAGTGAGATAATAATATATCGTCACTTTTTTTTACATATTATCGCCACTTTACGAGATATTCGAACAAATAATTCAATAATTTTTCGCGCATGAGACATTCATAAAAAAGCGTTGTTATCTATTATTATGCAGCGCATCTTTCACTCACATCGGGCAATTTCTCTTTTCTCTAAAAATATTTTTCTCTTACATCAGGTGCTACCTTTGCTATTTTTTGCATATTAATTAACAATAAGTATAACCTACAGGAAAAATTCTAACGCGGGGAGAGAATATTCTTTCTAGAAAAACTAAAACGACTAATGCCAACCCACAGCTTATAGAGGTAGTTGTAGAATTATAGCCGAGGATATATACAATACTGGCTGTTTTAGTACCAGAATATTCATATATATAGTATATGAAAGATGTCGAAGGAACAACGCGAAAATTTGCAAACAGATCCGAGAGAGTTGGTGGACTATTATATAATAATTCGCACATAATACGTATCATGTCCCTTTAATACAACGGCGTTAAAGATTATACGAATACGTCAAATCAACGGTAGAATTTCATTCGGACCTTGTCAAACAACGTCAAAAAACAATCAACATTCTATTGCTGTTCCCTTAACGAGCAATTTCTATCGCGGTCTCTCTCATACAAACGCATGCACAACTTTGTACTGATCGTCTCAACCGTGATAACGATTAATTCACGTTAATGTCTAACATTATATTAGATAATTATATATCCCTTAACAATAAACTTACTCGCTAATTCTTAACGATACCAAATCTATATTGATAATATATATATATATATATATATGTTGCTTTCTCGAGCTTAAGAGAACCGTAACGCGCGTTTGTGGGGAATAAAAAATTGGACATCTTCCCCATCTGTCATTTTTTTCGTTTGATACTTTCTCATCGACATTGTTTCTTCGTCGAATATTTTACGGTTCAAGACGTTTCGTGAGCCATAATTTTGTGTATATGTATATGTATATATATGTATCTGATAAGTACTTGTTGATTTAACAAGTAATATTGGAAATAATAAAAATTATTGTGTAAAGTTTAATTTAAATTAAAAATATTTTACTTTGCTCTAAAGTGAAAAAATTACGAAAATCTGTATACGATTGAATTTGAAATATCAATAAAAAATCTTTTCTGCTTTGTTAAAAATCAATAAATTAATAAATCTGAATATTAAAAGAGAAAATATGCTAAAAAGTTCAACATAAAAATATTCTTTTTCAATCTTATCTCATTCTTCTATTGCTCATATATTTATCTCTAACTCATATATTTTATTTTATACCAGAAAGACAAATATTGAAAAGAATGTTAAAATATAATTTAACTATCATATATAAATATATAAATATATAATTTTATCATGTATATATATATATTTTTTAAGAAAATAACAAAAAACTTAAAAATATATAATTATTATGATCTATCTTTTAATTCATTTCCTCTTTCTTCATTTTAAGATTGAATTAATAAGTTGAATCATGTTCAGCGTCGTGCACACGATTCATTCACGAAAAAACATAACCATAGTCTTGTCTCTTGCATAATTAATTGGCAGTGCGTTGTCAGAAAAATATGATGACAAAAGAAATTAATGACATATCGGTGAATACACATAGTACCAACAATGATATTTTACTTTAATGCTTCTTATTTATTAGAAGGTTTGATTATTTTTTTTAATTGTAATTGACTCGTTTCTTCTATTTTCATACTTTTTAATGAAAAACTGTTTGCCTATTTATAAAATTAAAACATGAGTTCAATTCATCTATAAATATATAATGATAAATAATACAACCATAGTCTTAGGTTTTGCTTAATTGATCGACTCATCTGTAAATTTGGTAACAAAACCAATTTGATTTTTTTACTAAATTTACAGATGAATCAATCAATTAGGTAAAACTTAAAACTATGGTTGTGTTATTTTTTCCTGAATATGAATCATGTGCACGACGCCGAACACAATTCTGCTTATCAATTCGATCTTAAAAAGAAGAAACATAAGATGAATTAAAAGATAGATCATAATAATTATATTTTTAATTTTTTTGTTATTTTTCTAAAAACCAATTTGATTTTTTTAGCAAATTTATAGATGAATTAAATTTCATGTTTTAATTTCATGAATAGACAAGACAGTCTTTCATTAAAAAGTATGAAAATAGAAGAAACAAGTCAATTGCGATTCAAAAAGATAATCGAATCTTCTAATAAATAAGAAGCATTAAAGTAAAATATAATTGCTGAGACTATGTGAATTTACCGATATCTCGTTAATTTCTTTAATCATCATTTTTTTCTGACAATGCATTGCCAATCGATTGCTCAATCAATTATATAAAACGTGTAGCGCATACACGGTTCTCTTTCTTCGCTATTGCGTCTTATTTTCAAAATTTGTCTGTTTTTATAAATTCGAAAATAATTATCTAAAAATATCTAAACTACATTTTTCCAAATGTCTATCCAACTACAACATACATATAACGCACATTATATAATAAAATTATAAAATATATATAGCTCAATTTCAAAAAATAAAGATATTTTATAATATAAAATAAAATAAATAGCAATGAAAATAATAAATCAATAATAGAGTTTAAAGATGAAAGTTGCATCAAGTTCCGTTACGCCATATTAAGATGTACCAAAGTTAATTGCCGCTTTTTATCGAGAGTGAAACTGAGCGTCTGATATATAAAGAGATTTTGCAATAAATAAAAGAAAATAAATGGAATAGAGAAGATACATAGATAAATAAAAAATATTAGAACATAGATACATAATATCAGATAAAACATAAATAGAAAACAAAGAAAAATTAGAAAAAATGGAAGAAAGAATAGATTTAAAAAAATGAATAGATAAATTGAAAAAAGCTAAAGAGAAGATTAAAAATAATTTTTAATTCCGGAATGAATCGAAGATATGTGTGTAAAATATATGTTTATATTTTATGTTGAACAACTACGTAATTGCGTTGCACGCATAACTTTCATCTTTCACGCTTATTATTAATTTATTATTTTTACTGCTGAGAATATTTTTGTCAAAATTTTTCGCGTTTTCAACAAAACGTTATATTTCCTAGCGCAATTTATTGGTGGCAGAAAGTAGATAATGGAAAATCTCGCCACGCGTTGCAATTGTAAAAGTTGCGGCCGTTGATGCTGTTCGCATGTTTGCAAACGAGAATTTCATCCTTCTTATCTCATCATCTCCATTGATTCGCTAGGGTAATGTATTCGATATTCTATGATATCAACCGAACATGATAGCATTCCTCGACACCGGATCCATGTGATGTTCCAGTTTTACTAAGCGCACGTAATTACGGCCGTAATCGGTGAATGCCATTCTACCATCCCAGTGGAGAGCTATACCGAGTGGACGATCCATTTCTTCTTGACCCGGTTTATACGAATAAATTAACGATCCGACCGAGTTGAACGCTTTAATCGAATTATGACGGGAGTCCGCGACGAGGATACTGCCATCGTCGGCCACTATTACGCCCTGTGGCCTCTGAAACGTAGGTGCGTTTTCGTCGCTTTGGCCGTCGCCGTTTTCCCCACTGCCGTCTTGCCTCTTGCTCTTCAACTCCTTCTCGCACTTGAGTATACGCATATCCGTCATATTATACTCAATTATTAATAGATGATGATTGTTGAAATCCGTAACGATGAGTTTGCCCTCCTGATTGAAACAAATGCCACGCGGTGAGTCCAAGTACCTGAGCATATGCGGCTGACCTCCAAACATACGCAGCGGAATGCCTTCGGCGCTGAACAATTGTACGCGGTGATTCCTGGTGTCTGTGACCGCAATTTCGCAAGCAGTGTTTACCGCCACGTCCCACGGGTAACAAAACTGGCCTTGCTTCTCGCCATGCTCGCCAAAGGATCTCAGGAACTCACCCTCCATCGTTAAGATCTGAAACACGAGGATTTTATATTGCAATTTACTCTCTGGTTAAAGTCCTAGTCTCAGTGTAACATGAGAGGAATAAAACTTAGGTCGCTGAAAAATTATGCGGACCTGGATGCGATGGTTATCCTTATCGACGACGATGAGACGACGTCTGGCGTCGACGGCGATTCCAGCCGGGCGATTAAATTGGCAAGGGCCATTACCGTAGCTTCCAAACTTCCTAACGAGCGTGCCGTCGTCGCGATAAATCTGTATGCGATTATTCGATCTATCGCTGATTATGATGTTACCTTCGTTGTCGCAAATTAATCCCCACGGGCGGCAAAGATTGTCGGGATCGTTCTCGCCAAAGTGGCCGATGATCTGCACACTCGTGCTCTTGACCTGCAACTCGGGTTTCCTATTCGGAAGAACGATATTGCGCTCGTAATTCGCTATCGGACGACCGCGCGGTATCGGTTGCATCATTTGCTCATTCAATCCGTACGGAAAACATGATTGTAATAATTTGTAATCGCGATTGTGAGGTAGACGATCCCCGATTGTGCCTGGACTGTTCAGCAAGACGTTCCCGCCGTTAGCGATCACGGCCAGCACATTGCTGTCGGAACTCTTGAACGAGATCCAATTCTCCTCTCGAATAGGCCGGGTCTTCATCTTTCGACTCTGACGAATCTGCCAGATCTGTACAAACACACGGAATTTAAAAAAATTACGCTATATAATGTATATCTTTGTAGATTAATTTATAAATGTTAAACCAAAATATATATGTCACGTGTAAAATGAGATGAGATACCTCAGCCAACACCATATCTTTCTTCTTCAAGAGATCGTCAGGGTTACACACGAGATTGGGAAATCGCGCATCATAGATAGCGTATTTGAGGGCGCTTATGGCTTGTGACAGCCGGCTTTTATCCTCTTTTAGATGCATGTATCTTTCGTGAAGAACCTCAAACTTCCATCGTCGCGCTTCCACAATTTGTTTGAATAATTTCTTCTCCCTCTCTTCTACAGCAGCCCACATTCTACGTGAGAAGAACTTTACGTCATTGAGCGCCTCCCTAGTTCTCTGATCTAACGCTGCAATGTCCAACTGCAAGAAGCATAAGATGATTTTTTTAGGTAATCTATATTTTGAGAATTTAATTTTCTATTTATTTTATTATTTTCATTTTTTTCTATTTTATACGAAAAATATGTATATACATTGTTTCAAGCTATTTTATATTTTTGAAAGATTTAGAAGAAAATTATTATTAATTTTCAAATTGTTTAAATACATTTCGATCGATCAAAGCTGACTTACACCCATATTTTCCATATCATCCGCGAGAACGTCTACCCCGAGATAGGCTTCCATTAATACTTCTTCAGCTTGACGCTGAATAGTTTCGATGAACTCTACGAGATCGACCGTCATGTGTTTACAAGTGCAATGAGAGGCGCAGTTTTTACAAATCGGCTTGCAGCAAGTCTGGCAATAAAGCAGCTGAGTGTATGGATGGTCACTGCAGTGATACGGCGACGTCTCTATCGATGAATTAGGAGATTGAATCTTCTCTATTGCTGCCGCTACCTCTGTCTCTTTTGCTGCTTCTAGCTCTTCCGTTATTAATGGTACGCTAGACATATCCTGCTGGGTACTCGGATATTCATCGCACACAGATGATCGTAAAGATTCGATATAATCATCCTTCTCTATCTCATTCGCAATCTCAAGTTCTTTCGGTGATACACCTTCCTGGGCATTCGGACTATGGATTCGTTGCTCGCATACAGGTGATTTTTGTTCGGAGTAGGTGTCTTGTGTCATATCCTTCGTTATTTCTAACTCTTTTGTTATCGATGGTATCAGTGGTACGTTAGGCATATTTTTCTTGGCGTTTGAGCTACAGCTTAGCTGCTCGGGTGATTGTCGTGCGGAATAGTTGTCGTTCACGTCCAGCAAATCGAGCTTGAGAAAGTTCATGTTGAAATCTTCAAACGTCTCACAATCCGCTTGGCAGTTCTCGCTTTGATTGGCACCCGAAAAGCTCAAATCGGAGACATCTGGTACACTAGCATCTTCAAACATTCGAAAATATCCGAAATCGTCTGGCGAACTGGTGTCCAGCTGGCGAATCGGTGAACGATTCGCTAGACTGTCATCCGAAGAACTTGGCCGACTGTCACCTGTAGAGCCCAGTGAACCGACAACCGTAGTGTTTTGATTGTATAATCTTGGACCTTGATATAAAAACGAGGGGTCTGTTTGATTGATAATTGAATGGCTTGGTAAATTGCCATTCGGATGCTGTTGGAAAAGTTTCCCCGGGGAAAAGTGCCTCAGGAACCTCTCCGGGCTGGGACTTGAGAATGATCGAACTTTTTTCACATTACTAAGTCTTTTTGGCGTAAAGTATTGGTCTTCTTGTTTCCGAGGTTTATTTATCATCTGAAACACATTCGTGTTGTTTATTTCAAATTTGTGGAATAAACACCGATTACTGTTCAAAACTGTAAAATAGTTCTTAACAAATGATGAGTTGTAACTTATTCAGAAAGAAACGTACAGTTTGTACTCGAGATTAAAGCTCATGTATGAATAGAAAATTATTTGTAAAATAATTAATTTTAGTTGAAATTATAATTGAACTGAACTTTTTCATTAAAATTTTACATTTTAATTTTAGTTACAATTTAAAGAGAAGTCAATTAAACAATTTCTTTTCAGGAAGTTGAGTATATTGTGCTTAATGTATTTATAAGATTTTAAAATATGCAAATCTATGTTAATTTAAATATTCTTCTACAGGTTACAAAAAATATATTACTTACTTGCATGAAATGACTTGCATGACGGTTGTAATCTGCCTTATTGCGAGGAGATTTGTATTGATTCATGGTGGTGGGCAAAAATTTGTGATAAAATTCAAAGGAAATGTCCCGTGCCGCACTACTGAAAAATCTTGTTTTCCTGAAACGATAATTACGGCAAGATATTGAAATATTGCTATATTGATCAGTATTTCATTGCTTTTTTTACATTTTACCGATGCATTACTATTTTTCATTTCAATCGTCATTTATTTATGCAAATATCGTGAAATCAAATGATTCAAAAATATCGAATTTAAATAATTACGCTCCGTTTTCATCTTGTAAATTTAACTGAACTTTGGTATTCAGTTTAAAAAAGTCGAAAGTAAACTAAATTTGTATCGAAACCGATAAAAATTATGATTTTAATTAAAATTGAGAAAAATAATCTCACACTCAAATTTACTCGGTCATTTGAAAATATATTTCTGCTTTATGGAGAGCATTTAATAGAAGGCAATGTAAAACTGGATACTGAATTGACCTTCATGTTTATTCGTAATAAAGAAAACGCGATCTCTTTTGCGCGATACATGTTTTCGTATACATATTCACAACACTGAAGATTCAATTCTTCAAAGTTATAACGGTTTTAACCTTTGGCAAGATCAGCTTGCCGACTAAAATCAATTTTACGTAACACTCGGATATTTAAAAGCGCATTTCATCTCGCGAATGTTATCGAGACTTTTCTGTTGCGCGTAGAAAACTGTACTGTTTGCGAATCTGCGCACTATCTGACTGACATTTTGGAAACAATCGAAGCGATGATTCGATCGTTAATTAAGAATTATGAATAAGAATTTTGAGAAAAGATGTAATATTAGAAATTCCCGATATAAATGACAATTCTTCTTGATATTTTTCGCCAGAAAAGCTTGATTTTATGTATCAAAGAATTTAAAGAGCATTAAAGAGAGTCAGAAACAATATATAATCCGGATTATGCACGAAATGATTTTATCGCGATCGCGAATCTATCCGAAATTCGGAAATCGATTTAATCGACGTATAAAGATCAATAAAATTTGAAAATTCCGCTCAAATCGCATAAGTAATTAACTCTACCATTAATTTCTACCTGGTCGATGCTCTGGAAATAAACCTTCGTAACGATAATTGTCGATGTTCAAACCACCACGACCTGTCGTTCGCAACTAACTGATCATTAAATCTCTTGTTGACAAAGTTCTATCTCAAAATCGCTACGAGGTCACTTTGTATAATATACGGAATATACGGTGTATCCTAATTCCAATACATTGGTTTTGATGGTAAATTTCTCGATTAATTTAACATCAATCTTTTCTTAGCTAATGATAAAAAAATTGACAGGCGTATTTGTTATTTAAATAGAAGATTTTAATACTATATATTTTTTAAAGTCTTGTCTTAAAATCTTATTTAAATCAAATTAATTAAAGAATATACTTTTGTCATTTGCTCTTTTGCGCTAAAGAAATCTTTAGATAATGTATTTTAGATGAATTTATCAAATAGGAAAATTATATTTAAAGTATTATTTCTCTCTCTGTATTAACGTTTCATAAATAATACATAAAGGTTTCATATATATATAATATTTTGTCATTAGATTTCATATCAGGACGTGTATATGCAAAAAAGTTTACTCATTTTCCAACGTAATAAACACGACAAGCAACAAGTCCATGTTTACCACACGAGATTCTCTGGATTAATTCCAAAATGATAAGGTTCATGTCCTTTCATTTTAAAATCATATTAAATTTTGCAATCTCGCAAAGCAAACGCCCACTTAAAACTATTTATGTAATCATAAATCAGCGCGTTACTTTTTCACGACTTTATATCTATTCGCAAAAAACACTCTTGTAATGTCAGTTATAACTTGTAAAAACGGAAATACTTACCAGACGATTACAAGTGATTTTACTGATGTTAATTTTATCTAAACTATATCTATATAATTTGTATCGTTATTATCTTTATTTATACCTTATTTATCTATATCTTATTTATCCTATTTGTCTATATCTTATCGTTACGATTTAAATATCTCCTCTTTTCGATATAATTAATCCAAAAAAAAACGTTGTTCGTTAAAATGTATATGCAAAATATATATATGTACAAGTTATATATCGATCTGATAGTAAAATAAATACAATTTTCGCGATAATTAAAAATGGAGACGCGAGAATAATGAAAAAAATGAAATTGTTCATTTGCACGAACGAAAGTAATAACAGGCACAATAGATCATCAAATTTGTGCCTTTTTCCGGTTGCTTGATGGCATTCGGCGGACGGTATTCTTGAAATCGCCATGGCGACCAAGGTCAGATCCGTTTTTCCTCTAGAGAATAAAGGGAGGAAGGAGGAGAAAGTAAAATGGCCGATATCTGCGTGTAAATGTGTCGCGTGCGAACGCGAGCGCGAACGCGCGTATGCCATCGTGTGGTTGTGCGGGCATGCGTGGATATATTCATCTAAAATACATTTACAACGGGTGTGTTACCTGTTATATATGTATACTCGTATAATTTGATCGAGTCTCGTCGGTAGCAAAATCTTTTGTTCTTGTTCATGGATCAATTTGCGTATGCGTGCGTGTGTATTAAAATGTTTATACAGTTTTTATTGAATGCAATAACGATAATATCGTTAAGGGTCTATCTTAAATTTCATTTTTTAACATTCCTTTATATTTTCGATAATCTTTCTTGTATTCTCTGTCAAGTTTTGCATCTTTAACGACGCGTGGGGAGAAGAAATTATGTGTATCTTTCATAATTTCTCCAATTTCAGATATTTTTTAAGTACTTTTCCAAGCTCAATGTTTGATATCTTATCCATTGAACCAGGTTTGGATAGCATTTACAATTTTTTCGATAAAAAAAGGTCAAAGGTTTTCCCGGTTTCGTTTTCACTGATGGGCGCCGAGTGGCATCGTCCGCTACTTTCGCTCTCGTTCGAGTTTCAATGTCGCACAAAGGAAACGCTCTACGGTACAGGATAACGCGACACGAGGAATTGCAAAGATGTAATATTCCTCCATGCATGTTATAGAAATAGGTACAAAGACAATACAAAATACAATACGATAAATTCCATAAAATCTAGAAAATATAAAAAAATCTAGATAAGTAAATAAAGCAATACAAGCAATAATAATAAAAATATTAATAAAACAAATAAATAAATAACGCTGCGTAAATCTTACCTTTCGTACGAATGCTCTTCCGCAAAATAGTCGAACTGACGTGCAGCGAGCATGCCTCTCGTAATGAATGTATCTGCGTGCTTTTTCAAGATTTAACGCCTTCGATGACTGGACACGATACAGCTGGGCTTTACACGAAGTGTCGGACGCAGGTGAATAGAATCTCGGTGTTTCTCCGACTGTGGAAAGAAAATCATAAACTCTATTACGTGTAATTTTCTTTGATGACTCAACTAGGGAGATAAAAGAGCTTTGTTAGCCGGCTTGTCTCGCGTAAGCTTGAGCTCGACTACTTAACAGCGAGAGTAGTCGAGCTCGGCTTGTTGGGTCTACTGGATTGGGAATGGCTAGAACACTTTTGACAACCTTTTATATTGATAACTTTAGGCTTCTAATTTTTCTCCATTTCTATAATAATTATTACTCTCCTCCCCCCCACGCGATTATACCCTCCCAACTTTCATTCAATTCTTTCATGATCTGTTTTCGATTGCTACTCGTGTTTTCACTTTTTCTGTTACAAAAGTTTTTTAATATTTATGAAAATGTCTTCTACAAATTATTTCTCTGTATAAATTATCTTGATTATAAATATAACATTATATAAAATTATAATTTTATTTTATATTAAGTTATATTAAATTATATTTATATTATATTAAATTTAAAAAGAAACACTATATTAAATTTTGGAGCAACGCTAAAAATAAAAGTTTGATGGATGTAAATCGGGGAATAAGAAGGACAGAATATAAATTCAAAATACTATGAAATGTTTAAAGAATGATTAACAAAATAAACAAATAGCATCATTGATAAGCATTACTGGCGAGAGAGAGATTCACGAAATTCAATTATATGATTTCGATATTTTACAAAAAAATTATCCAGATAGAGAAATGGTTAATGCAGTTGTCGATGCGTCAAGTTCGAAGATCGAAAAACGATAATGGATTTCGCACTATTGTTTCAGCGTGGGACGCGCGTAACAAGATCATAATTTAATCAGGTAGACGGCAATTTAAAAAGTTCACAGGTACAACTGTCGATACAATAGTCGCGTTTTTTTCCGCGTGTTTCCTTCCTCGACGATCGCGCACGATGCAACACGGGTATTTCCGTTACAGAGATTCCAGGATTCGGCCGGAAGAAGCATCCGAAAAAAGAGAAAGGAGCCGCGGAAAGCACTCACTTGACGTGTACGCGCCGGCAAACGCGAGCCATCGCTCGTCGGGAAGGACGTCGAGAAAAAACTTGAGGAGCAACACCACCTCCCGCGTGACGGAGACCGTCGGGCGAGGATCTCTCGACGTGTGTGTTTTTTTCTCTCCTTTATGCGAGTCACCCCCGAAGCCGGGTCGCGGCGAGCCGAGCCGGCGCGCGAGAGGAACAAGACTGGTCCGCCCTTACTCCGGCTCGCTCTACCTCTGAATCACCCGCGTCGCCCACGTATCGCGATGCCGGGGGAGCAGCGTAGGTGACTTCTCGCAAACCCCTTCCCCGGGCAACGCCATGCGGTTTCGCGACGAGGCGCCTGCGCCCGGAAACCATGAATGGAGGCACCCGCTCAATGCCGGGCAGGACTTTTATTTGCTCGCTCGCGGGAGCACTGCGGCATCCAAACCCTCCCCTTCCCGTCCCTTCCGTTCCCCTTCTTCCCGCAACGACGACGATGACCTTCAGCCACCAGCCAGGGTCGATCGGACGAGTCAGATTTCATCCCGAGGAACAGGTGTTGCATTGAATCACGCAGAAGCGGTCAATCCTCCGTGAATCGTGGATCATTGAACATCATCAATGAGTTGTCCTCAAGTTTTACTTCTCGTAAAGCTATGAAACTGTAGAACAAATATTGTAAAGCGATGATTCTTTATTATTGTTAAATATAATTTTATCACTTTTCAAGAAAGTGCAAGAGAGTCGAATATGTCGATAATCAAATTTAATACTGTCCAAAATTACATTCGAAAATTTAAATCGATCATTTCAATATCTTCGTTAAATTCTACGAAAAACTTCAGTAATAAATCATTAAAATTCAATCTCAAAAATATTTAAAATTTCTATTCTCGAAAAATTCTTTAGAGGAAAAGGAAAGTATTACTTTTCAAGTCTCTTTCTCTATCCTAAAATTCTCCATTATCCGAATAATTCGTGAAACGAAGAGATAAAGATATGTAAGAATAATCAAAATATATCATATATAGATATGAATGATCTCGTGAAAAGAAACGCGATGTCACTCGCGCGGCGATATCGGGAAAGCGCTGAACGAGATACTAAGAATTAGCGGGTGCAATTTTATGAATGGGCGTGAGGGATCACGCGGTGGGGGGTGTCTGCTTTAACGATCGAGCGCACCCCCGCTCGCTCCATCTCATTCTTTCTCCCTTTTCCCTCGTTTCGTTTGAGATCTTTCTCTCTCGATTCATCTCTTCCGATACGTGATTTCATTCTCTTTCCCTTTCGCCGACTCTGCGCACATGTACGTGTGCGCAATTGTATCGGTCGTATATTAGTCGGCCATTTGCAGATGAACGATACATGCGTGTGCACAGCGCACGTGTACGTACATATCTCGACGAGGGTGAGTTTCGCGTGCATGCTCTTTTCACATACGTGCACATATACACACGCGTAAGAATACCTTCGCATAGCTGGGAAAGCGATAATGGATATCAATCAAAATTATTTATGCAATTTTGATAGCTAGTATTATAATTGTTAAACGCGTGGGTTGAATTGAGAATTAATCCTAGAAATTTGAAATCGAAAAGCCATATTACAAAATGAGACTGGAAGATAAATGAAGAGTAGGATAAAAAAGAGGTGACTTAAAAAGTATGACTCCATTAATATGAATGATATTTTAATTCGCATAATAGTGTGAAATTAAATTTTAAGAAAATTCACAATTTCCCAGTGTCACTTGCATGTGCAGGATACAAGCTTTTAATAAATCTCTGGCGAGTACGAAACGTCAGAGTGTTCTTTTTGTTTTCAGTAAAAAAGTTAATTAATTTAACAGGACCTGACATTTACCGGAGAAGAAGATTCCTTTGTTTGTTCCATGCGATAGAGGATAGGGATGAAGAAATTGTACATTAATTTTCGTAACCCATTGCGATAGAACCTGTAGTAAATATATATACGCAAAAATGGCTTTTCCACGTCCTGTTCTTTTTCAAACTTTTTTATGCACACAGCACAAGCTTATTCTTATTTATTATTAATATTTATTTATTAATTATTATGAAAATATTATATCAATTCGATTGGATAATTTTAAATATTTATTAAAAATTTTCTCTCATAATTAGTAATTTAATCCAGCGTTACAATTCTGAATACATAAGAAAAGCATTAATTTATCATGAAAGTGAAACAAAAGTATTAATATAACTTTGGCCAAAATTTATGAACAAAGTATAAAAAGTTGTTAAAGTAGATAGCTTAGGAACTTGTGTATATATGTGTGAGATATACATATTATACAATATCTTTATACCTACATATATCTAATAAATTATGTCATATAACATGTATATAACATATGGATCCACTTATATAATGCATAATATATGCAATTATTATGCTTTTATGTATATATATTCTTATTAAATTTTCCATGATAATGATTATTTTAACAGTAAATTTAATATATCTGGCACGAAATTCTAACATAATTTATTTCGTCAACGAAAAGTTAATTACCGTGAGCTTTTAGGAAACAATATTTGAATTCGATCGAATATAGTTTTAACGTCCCGAACACAATAATTCGGAGATACCTAGATTCTCCTGGCATCGATGTGTAGCGAATATCATGATTCGGAGGGGCGGAAGTTGCCCGGCGTGAGTGGGTGGGACGTCGATGAACGAATGTCCCCACCAAAACTACCCGGCGCTGAAAGGAGCGTAGGAGTTTCCAAGGTCATCGCAAGAGCAAAACTACGTAGTACGACGCCTCCGTCGCGACGCCCGCGCACGAAGCGTAGGCGTAAAACATACGTACATGAACATTAGCTATAAGACATTTCATATTGTCAATGACGATTAATTGCCGCATTTCCACACGACATTTCGTGTAATTATGGCGAACAATGTATGTAAAATCGAATAAACGATTGAGAAAAATTGAGAATAATTTCTCATTGATAATAGAATTAACACATGATTACTCTACAAAATTATATACATAATAATAATAATAGCTCAATAAATATGTGCGAGCAAAACAATAAATTCAAATGCAAATGTTGCAGAAATTCCAACATTACTCTTTCGTATTATTTTTATCGTTATATTATTGATGATTATTCAAAATGCTGTGTGAAAAACACGTTAAAAAGATATTTCTTAAATTATCGAAAACAAAAATTGCGACAAAATAATATTGAATAAAAAATCAGGCGAGGAAGTTTACATTTGCTCAAAAAACTTATAACAATTATTTATAAAAATATAAATAAATAATATTTTTGATAATTCTGGCCATTATAAATTTAATACTCAGATATCAAAATTCGTATACATACTATTTTATAAATTATAAAAATAAAGAAATGCAAGTCATATATAATTAAAATATTCAGTTTGATAATATATGAATTTCAAACTTTGAATGTTATATTCGTTACTTGAAAATTATTATTTAAGAAGAATTGTTTGAAAATTAATAATTATTGTAAATATTTTATAATCTTTATAATATTTTATAATGTCAATTATTAAAAATTTTTGCCATTATCTATTTTGTGTTAGCAAATCTCATTTTTAAAATGGATTTCTAACAATTATAATGGAATATAAAATAAATTTTTGTGATGATCTATTTCATAAAAATATTTAGTACTAATCTTTTATAGAATGTACCAATAAATTATATGTTATCTGCATATCTCGAATCGAGAAATATTCGAAAAGCAAGGCGATTCAAAAATTGTAAATAAGTTTAACAAACACGAATGGTATTTTTGCCAGTTACAATTACAACACCGTTATCTTGCAAGTCTTTCAGAGCGTCTTCGAACATTTCTCGCGTCACCAACTAAAAAAAAAACACAGGATTAACCAAACATACATTCCCTGGACAAATGCATATTAGAAATAAAGTAAATAATAAAATACAAAAATAGATGAAAACAAACATAGAGTGAGATACATAAATAATGAATAAACTCACCATACTAGATGATTCTTTCAATTCCATGAAAATTTTCTGATAGTTCAGCGTCGGTGTCTTATCTTTGCCTTTAATGAGCTTCTTTAATGCTTCCACTAATTCCTGCCTACGTTTTCTCGCAGCTAACGACATGCCGGTCGTTAGGATACTAATATCGATTTTGCCACTTAGTGGATCGATAGCCGATTGCTTCAACGCCTCTCGATGTAATCTGACGATAAAAATGTTATAATAATCGCATCATTAAAAATAAAAATATCATTAATCCATTTATGTAATATCTAGCCACGTTTTATCTCTCACCTCCAAGCTTCCTCGACGTCCACAATCTCCACTATATTGCTGAATCGCATCTTAGCGTGTGCTTCAGCAAGTCTTATCAGCGACTCCAGTTGTCGTGGATATGCTGTGATTTGTCCGTGACCGCTTCCTACTCTGCGCATATCAACATAAGCCTGGATCAATCTCTGTTGGCTCTCTTCATTGAGAATAGGATGAACGTGTTCCTTAGCATAAGCTATGTAATCACGTAGAATGCTCATGTCCACAATGTCATCTTCTTCCTCTAGATCAGATTTATAATACAGTGATACCAAATGTCTGGCGAGTTTTCTATCAAATATCTCATCTTGAGGATCCAGCATGAGAAAAATTAAGTCAAAACGTGACATTAATGTATGCGGTAACATGACATTTTCTATCACCTAAAAACAAATGTAAAGATTTGTAATAGTGCTCATTAATTCGATATCATATTGATAATATGGTTATATGTTCAATTCATTCAATATCGATAATTCAATGGATATTTACTGTTTTATTTTTATTCCATTGCGACTCGCAAGGATTGGCCGCTGCCAAAATACTGGTTCTCGCATTTAATTGACAGATAATACCCGCTTTTGCAATACTCAGTGTTTGTTGTTCCATAACTTCGTGCAGTATCGAGCGCGTACTATCATTCATTTTATCGAACTCATCAATGCAACAGATACCGTTATCAGCTAGCACTAAGGCACCGGTTTGTAATACTAATTGACGAGTTTCGGGGTCTTTTGTTACGAAAGCAGTTAGGCCAACGGCGCTGGAACCTAAGAAAAAGAAATTACATACATGAAATATATGAGCAAGTATTAAATTAAATATGATTATCGTTATCAAAAAGTATATTTATACCTTTTCCGCTGCTATATTGTGAGCGCGGTACCAGATTGAAGACAAATTGTAGTAGCTGCGATTTACTCGTACCCGGATCTCCACATAAAAGTATATTTATTTCGGACCGAAAATGTTTCTCGCCCGATTTATTCTGTTTTTTCTTTATCCCGCCGAATAATTGCAGCAATATTCCTTTCTTCACATCCTCGTTTTCATAAATGCTGGGAGCAATGTGTCGCGCCAATCGTTCGTATACATCTTCCTTTTGCGACAAGAGTTTTAATAATTCTACTCTCTCTGGTGGAAATGCGTGTTGCTTGTCGTCTTCTTGTTCGTACAGTCTATATGTAACCAACAAGTAACAAAAAATTAGCAAAAGATAATAATAATTAATTTATATAAACTACATGTACAAATATTTTTTTAATAAAATTC
The DNA here is from genome assembly GCF_003227725.1 of Camponotus floridanus. Classification (NCBI taxonomy): domain Eukaryota; kingdom Metazoa; phylum Arthropoda; class Insecta; order Hymenoptera; family Formicidae; genus Camponotus; species Camponotus floridanus. The sequence continues at coordinate 809,321 of NW_020229414.1, forward strand.
AAATAAGTGTGAAATCTGAAATGTATCTTACCGCTTCGAGTCTTGTTTTCTGAAGTGGACAACATCAACGTGCGTTCTATAAATAGCACGTACATTAGATTGTCGTGGATTAACGCGTATCGGTAACGCGCGATATATACCGGTGATGGAAATTCTGTCACCTGGTGAAACAGCGTCAACTAAATTATTATGTGCGAAAAGCACCACTGTATGAGGGGTTTGACCAGCCGGCATATCGTCCGGCGATTCTTGCAGTTTGATCATTTGCTTGTCTGAGAAATGACTGCGATTGTGTATCAAGTTAAAACAGTAATTGTTGTTGCAATGGGTGCATACCGTTGGCTCGGCTATGTGACCCCTATCGATCTCCACAGTCGTCGTGAAAGAACATACAATACACTTGAAGAATGCTTCTCGCATCTCTGGCATGATATTTGATGTTCTAATGACCATACCAGTGATCGTGATCAATTGATCTATGTCTTCTGGATTCAGAAGACGCATGCTTTTGGTTCTGGTAACATTGTAGGGTCGTACTTGAATTTGATGTTCCAATACCGCTGCAGGATGTCTCTCAAAGAACATTTCATTCGCAGTCATGTCGAAAGCGGGTATCACTTCCTGAGGATAGCATACCAATCGGTTGTAAAGCTGTTTGTCAAATGCCTCAAGATGAGCACAATTTATATTCAAGAAAGGTGTCTCAAGCGAATGTATCTCTTCGAGTTTTTGCAAATAAAGTGGCTCTGATAGATTCATGTTCTCAGGCAATTCATCATTCTCTGCTTCTGGATCGATAAAACGCAAGATAAATCGTTTAAATTGTTCCTTACACTGATCCACTACAACATTTGTACCCCAAATTACCAACTGTGGACCATTCTCAGTTTCTGATGTTCTTTGAACATTAGGTTCTTCTGGTATCTATCAACAAAATTTATTTATGTTAATAATTTAATAGTATTTACATATTAATATTGCTACACAATTTTAACTCACTTCAGCCAAGTTAACTTGTCGCATACGTCTATCAGACTGAACATCTGGCCTCTGTCGCACAGGAGTACCTCTAATACCACTGCGGGGAGTACGAACTGATACCAAGGAACTAGGTGTTCCATAATTCAATGGAGAGGACAATTCTACTTCGCTCATACCCGCAGCAAGAGGGCTTGTTTGCGCTTTCGGAGAGGACAATGGCACAGAGGAAGGACCTTCTGACGATGGTGCTATGGTTTCCTGTGCACGACGACTGCCCCATCGCAATGGAGTATCTACCGGATTGTCTGGTCTTCTCTGAGGCGTACCTATATATGACAAATATAAATATAGTTATATTTTATTAACATAATTAATTTAATATACAATTATATTTTACATATCCTTGAGGAATATCGAGGAAAATATTTCATTATAAAATATTCTTCAACCTTGTCTCGTAGACGCGGAACCAACAGTGCTAGGTGTTCCAGCAATCGAAAGCGCTCTGGCAGAGGTTGGAGTCCGAGGCTGTCGTCTTGGCGTGCCATTATCATCCTGCGGGACAGGAGTCCTCGGCGGTCTCATTGGACTCGACATGGTTGACAGATTCCGACAATCTTATATTCTCGTTCCAAAGTATATTTCAAGCGCGAGTAACCTGCACACGCCGCTTGGTTTCCCGCGCAAATGCGAGAATAAATTCATCAAGAGGGCGCTGATGTCAACAGACAGTGAGTTTTTTTACATTGGCTATATCCTGTATACTTCATTCGTGTATTCGCCAATCAGCTGATCGACGTGCGCGCGCGCATCGCGAATAGATTGCCTTTTTAGCTGAGCTAGAATGGAATGAAATGAGATAGATATGTATTCCTAAGTTGAAAAGAAAAGGAGGAGAGGCAAAAAGTGTAAAAGACCTACCAAAAAGAACAATCCTAGATGTGAACGTCAACGCGTATCGAGGTCGAGAGATAGGTGATGGTAGGCGGAGTACATACACATATGCTGTGATGCAGTCAAATGATGCAGTCGAAAAATGTTCATGTCAATTGTTCGTAGACGTCACGAGCAATTGGCTAGACACGAGTCATAAATGCAATTTGACGAAGTGGATAATGTTGTGTGACAGTTAAATCTATCCGAGATTTTCATTCTCGGAACATGATGCCTCATGTTTACTCCAAGTTCATTCATGATCGCGTCTGAGATGAATCAATTGTTCACGACGTAGTACGTGATAATCTTTATAAATTTCTTCGCACTTAAATCACGACGTCTGTTCTTCGTCATAAAGCAAAATCCTTTGTTACAAATTCCGTAAGTACTGCCTCTTGTAATAAATGCAATTGTTCAGTATGAAGAGCACTTTGTCTATTTGTAGTCGAGCAGTAAAATTTCGTCAGTGATAGAACATTGATACATAATCTATGATGTAATCTATGATGTAAATTATTATGTTTAATTTCATATTATTGTTATACTGCATTTCCTTGTTTGAAATACCTTTATTGAATATTACACAATTTGTTATCTTATCAGGAAAGAGTCATGTATTCCATCAATAGGAGACCTTTATTAGGGGGCGCATCTGATAGTGAATTCGAGGATGATATAGAAACCGAGGTAGATGACTCTAATATTTCAATCCCTGATGAGAAACCATTTTTAAAATCATATGAACCACATGACAAGTATGTTTTTTTCATAATCTTGAAGTTTAATTTAAAATTCATTTGCTAAAGTCTATAATTTTCCCTTTTATATATTTTAGGTATAATTTTGCATATATTGTATTTTACTTACTTGGAATAAATACATTAATTCCATGGAGTTTTTTTATTACTGCTGATGATGTAAGCGACTGATATTTATTTTTTTTTTAATTATGTCTGAATTATTATTGACTATGTAATGTTTCCAGTATTGGATGTATAAATTCAGAGAAATTCATAATGTGACAAATATTACTCATACATATGCAGAATTATTTGAAGAAAAGACGGATCTTCAAGCTAGTTTTACATCTTACTTAAGTATAGCCAGTGCGTTGCCAAGTACTCTTTTTTTAATAATAAATGCATTTATTAGTAAAAGGTGGGTAAAGTTATCAAGTAAAATTTAATTATTTAAAAATAATTATTTTAAAACATGCATTTATCTATGCAGAGTCATTTAATGTTGTTACTTATCTTTGATTATTCTTTTGAACTTGAAAACACTATTGAAATTAAGTTAAGAAAAATTAAAAGAAATTGCACACACAAAAATATTACAATCATGTAAAGTATAAATAATTATAATTATATATAATATAATAATTATATGTATAATTATAATTATATATAATATATAAGTATATAAAATTATAATAAAATATAATTTCATTATATAATTAATTATTTTGTTGCAATCTTTTTATATATTATATAAAAAAAAAGAATTATAAATAACTTTAAATGTGCATTAAAAAATATATGTATTGTTTAATAATTAAAGTTTTTGAAAATCCAGAATCTCTCTAACTGTAAGGATGGTGGGTTCACAATGTACAATATTGTTGCTATTTATAATGACGACTACATTTGTCGAAGTGAACACTGACAAATGTAAGAGATCAAATTTTATTTTGTCTTTATATCCATTATGTCTTGTAATAATTATAACTACTTTTGTCACTTTAGAAATAAAATAAAACTTCATTTTTAGGGCAAAATCAATTCCTAATTATTACTTTGGCAACAGTTGCAGTTGTAAATGGTATGTATATGCTTTATATAATTAAATTTGTAATAAAACTATAATAATTCCAGTAATTATATTTTGCTATAACTATTATTATAATAATATAAAATTCCAGCTGCAAGTGCCATTTTTGGAGGGAGTCTTATGGGTATAGTAGGAAAATTTTCGCCGAAATATATAACTGCTATGTCCGGCGGACAAGCTCTCGGTGGAATATTTACAGCCCTAGCAGAAGTATGCTCCTTGTGGATAGGCGCTAGTCCGGCTCTTTCCGGCTTGATGTATTTCATTATCGGTGATATTGTGCTCCTGTTATCGTTGATCGCTTATATCATATTAGAGAGAGCGGTAAGCCAATTTTACTCAAACATATCGCGAGATTAACTCGCTGAGTTTTTAACTACTAACCATTGTCATATGCGAAATGAGATTATCACTAATATTCATAACATTTATATCGCGATGATACAGTTGTTCTATAATGTATGCAAAGTTACTTATATGATAAAATAAGTCGCATTATGCGTCACAGTAGCATATTGTATTACTACACAATTTACTTTGTCAAGAGATAGGATTAAATTCGATGACTCGAGGAATTCTCAAGTTTTTTTATATTCTATCAATCGGATTCGCGAAATCTACAATTTGAATCGTTACTCTAAAACTATAAAAACTATAAAAACAATTCTTTATTTTTTTTCTTAGCCGTTTTTTAAGCATCATATAATAGAAAAAGTACCTGATCGTGCGAAATCTGATTATTCGATAAATGGGGAAGTCAGTTTCTCGACAGATTCGAATGTATCATATACGAGGATTATAAAAAGGATCTGGCATTATGGCATTAGCATATTTCTTGTATTTTTTATAACGCTGGCTGTATATCCGGCGATCACTGTGTTAGTGGAGAGTCAATACAAGGGAAAAGGCCATGCATGGAATGGTAAGCTGAGATTTCTGCAAATATATTTCATTATAATGTTCTTCGCGCGATTTGAAACAAATAAATTTATGGATAAAAGATTTGAAATGATTCTTTTAGATATATACTTTGTACCTGTGGTAACGTATCTTATCTTTGGTTTAGGCGATTATGCCGGAAGAGTATTATCTGGTATTTTTCAATGGGTGAGAAATTTGTATCTTAATTTGTAAAGTTGCATTGCATTGTTTTTATGCGAAATGTTTCTACTAATTGTTTTGTCATTGCAGCCAAAAGGTAATCCGTGGCTCGTAATGTTTATGAGCGTCGCTAGAAGCGTTTTTATACCTGTGATTATGTTTTGTAACGCGCAACCAAGACATCATCTACCTGTTTATATTCATAATGATATATATTACATATTGATAACTGTTATGTTCGCCATAACCAATGGATATCTGTGTAATTTAACATTTATTCTTGTACCCACGTAAGTATCATCAACTATAAAAATGTTTTAATTATGTACAAAATATTTTGTGCTATTAATTGATATGTAATTTTCATAGAATTGTGGATAGCCAAGAAAAAGAAGTTGCATCTGCAATGATGGGAGCTTTTCTGGGTATAGGATTAGCATCTGGTGCACCACTTAGCTTGTACATGGTAAAAGCTCTTTAATGTCCTAATTGAAAATGAATGTAAATGAAATATGTGATTTCACTGCCCATTTTGTACATTCCCAATCAGGTAGAATCATAAAACAAAGTATTTAAATCTCTTATAAATATATAACGATATTAATAAAATGTAAAATATATCTTTAGCTGTATTCTCGATTGCTTATTGCTTCAAAATGTTGCTGATAATTTGCAGGATTTACATTTACATTTTTCATTTTCTTGTGGATAAAAATTCTCGATGATTTTACTAAACATTCGAGCAGATTTCTGTGTCAAATATAATTTTTATGATTAGTTTGATGAACTTATTATAATTGTATTCATTCATGATACAATTATAATGATATAATTATATTGATTATTGATTATATTATATTAACAATTATTTTCATATGTAACTATATATATATATATATATATATATATATATATATACACACATATATACATATGAATATAAATATGAATATACAATACATATTTTATAGATACATATGTATAGAATGATATAGTAACGGAGAAAATTTCATATTATTAGAGTACGTGCGATTTATATAATTTGTAACATATTTATTATATAGGATAAATGTGACTATACAAATGTTTATGTAATATGTATATAGAACAAAAATATATAAAGTATTTCTGATTTTAGTCATTGTGTATTGTAAAATATATATATTTATTTTTAAATACTGCATCTATCTACAACATCAGATCAATAATTAGAATATATATCATATATATATCAAATACAAATATATATCATATATATATATATATATATATATATATATATATATATATGATATATATATTTGTATTTGATATATATATGATATATATATATATCAAATACACATCAATAAATCCAGAAACAAAAGATACATCATATATTATGTATTATATAGTCTTATTATACAGAAAAACAATTTTATATATAATTTTGTTAATAAAAAAACTGCTTAATTATATAATTCTCTAATTATATAATTTCTCTTTTCGTTTAATTTGTACATTGGGATCTTGAAGAAATTTAATAAATAATTATCAAATAAATAATACAAATAGTCAAATGGAAAACTATACTTTAACTTTGGCTTAAGAATTTCCCAACAGAATTTCTTGTGTTTTACTTATACCATATAAATTAAAGCTTTTTTCAAACAAAACTGCAAATTGTAAAGTTACGATTTAAATATATCATAGCCACTAATTTAAATCTAATTCTTTCTCATAGTTATATTCATTATATATTATTTCAAGACTAGACAGTATCGATATTATTGCATACTTAAATACAAAGTAAAATTTTCGACAAACAAAAATTACAACAATATCTCGTCATTTCCTCACTAAAAAAATATAATAAAATTTATATATATATATAAAAATTTAACTAAGTGCTTATTCCAAAGCTGTAGAAATATTTTCTAATGCTAAATTTTGATATTTACAACAATTTTTAATAACTGTCTACTTGATGCATTTAAGGTGCTTCTATATATGTTTTTACGCGAATAGAGAGATGTGCATAATGTTAGAAAAATAAAATAATACTCGTAGTTATAAATAATAAAGTCACGCTCACTTATTGGAGCCGACACGTATCTCATGATCGACGATATTGTCGTTCCTTGTCGGTGAGTGGAACGAACATTACGCCTATTAGCGGCCGCTGTTTGATTTTGCCATCCAGAGTCTTGTCGATTTGCATTAAGGTTTGATCCGAATTTTCGGAGCCCATTGGCACTACTAAACGTCCACCAGGTGCTAATTGATCCACCAACTATAAATCACAAGATATATCGTTCTTAATGTTTATCCCAATACATCTGCGAATAATTTTAAATATTTCACTTACCGCTTGTGGCAATTCTTTGGCGGCTGCTCCCACATGAATAGCGTTATATGGCGCACGATCGGGATATCCCAATCTTCCATCACCAACTAAACAATTATAATCATGTTTAAATAATCTCATTACTTTGAAAAAAAAAAAGTAAAATTGTAACAATGCATATATTACTTAAAGTAAAGTTTTTAACTTGCCAACTAATTCCACACGTCCACTGCGCAGAAGTTCCGGATGGTCGTGCCTAATGTTTTCTTCGGCCATTGTTCGAAGCTCTGGAATATGATCGATTCCAACGGCTAATCCATGTGATCCTAACATAATAGCCATACAAGCTGTCAAGTATCCTGAACCAGAACCAACATCCAATGCTCTCGCACCATCACGTAGTTTTTCTTCAAGCAATTCCAGGGCATACGCATGCTAAAGAATTTCAGTTTGTCTTCCAACTTGTAATTTCCTTTTTATTGTTTCTTTCATTTGTATGTGTATGTGTGTATATATATTCAGTTATTATTTTTAAAAATGACTGTACTTTAATTCTAAACAAATTTTTTTTGCATATCATACTTATTATAATTTTTTGGTCAATAAACAAATATACATTAAATATATACATTATATATAATATATAATATACAATATAATATACATTATATATAATATACAATATACATTAAATATATATATATATATAATAATTAAATATATATATATATAATATATATAATTTATTTTATATATATATAATAAATTATTGGCATTTTTAAAAATAAGTTTAAAAAATTATACCATATGAGGAGCACTAATGGTAACTCCGTAACCTATCCCTTGTGGAGAATCTATGTAAGCATGGCTAGGATGAGTATATTTTCCTCTGTCCACAGCATTCATTGCTTCAAACACTCTATCAGATTTAATCACCCTGGATCCTAAAGATAATTTTCATACATTATGTATATATATATATATATATGACGTAAACAATATATAAAAAATGAATAAACAGAAGTTTATAAAGTTTAAAAGTATCCATATGTTTTCGTAAATTATTCTGGTCAAAAAAACAGAGGAGCATTAGTTATTCATTTTTGTCTATTTAGTCTTTCAATTTTAAATTTGTGCGGTTTAGATATCAATTATAAAGAGCAGAATGTAAACATTCCGTGTTTTCATGGAATAAAGTACATTTTTTAACGATAACTCGCCAGAAAAAACATGTCTTAGCATCAAAACAAACAGCGTGCATCCACCGACATGTGGGACGATGTGACATAATATTGCATAACAGTCGCGCGACACTTACGCCTGAGATGTTGGACGAGCTCCTGATTGTTCCTACCGTGATAACGCCCGTACATAGCCATGTTGTACGTGAGCACAACAGGCGACAGGATCGCGAGCGTCGAGCAGAGGTACTCGACGACGCGGTACCGAATCCTGAGGAGGCGCGTGGCTGCGACCGGCTTGCCCGGCGAAACGATCCAGGCCAACCGGCGACTGTCAACCTACGTTCACCCGCTTAGTGGTCGCACCTCCGAGGCTATTTCTGGATACACGCACTCAGCTAGCTATCCGCTAGCTTTCGATTTCCTTGGAATATTCTCCTCGATCGCGCTTATTTCGATCAGCTTCTTCTCGCCAGTCGATTCGAAACAATCTTAGGATTTAGGACACGTCGTGACCGAGCATCACCGACGTTGATGATCTCACGACGATTCGACCGGATTGACACGATGGATTGCGAGATTGCCGGCAATTGTTGAGCAATCGCGCGAACCTATTGCGCACGTCACTTTTCAAAATAGACATTGAAACACTCCAGATTGCCGCGGATCTATAACTTGTCGTCGAGCGACTGACGATGCGATTGGGTAACGATTTTTGATTGGCGGATGCTGCGGGCATTGTTTGATCGATCCCTCGCGAATTTTCGCTCGATTATCTCGATACGCAATGCGCGCGGTTATTTAATTTATGAATAATTTGACATTTTGATGAGATATACATGTATACATGTGATCAAACATCCGTATAATTTTATTGTTTTAACGAATAAGATTGAAAATTGTTTGATAAGCTATCTTTGTGCTGATTTGACTTTTTAGAATTGTACGGCACTTGTTTGCATAAATCACAATTGTTTGATAAGCTATCTTTGTGATTTAATTTAATATGCTTCTGGTACAGTACTTATTTGTACAAATTATGTTATATATCATTTTTAACCGTGAAAATAGACTTGATATATAATATACGAGTAGTTGGAAACGATATACGAAAGTGTATATAAAATTGTATTTTATCTCTTATTATTAAAAAATTTATCTTTTTATTCATTAATTCGTTACAATCCTTTCTTTGCATAAAAGAGAAGACCTTAAGTATTTAATATATATTATATACATATATAAAATATAATAAAACAGCATGAATATCCAACAGATAACTTCCATGATTCGATTATCACAACCATGGAAGTTTCCATCAGAAAACTTCCATGATTGTGATAATCGAATTGCATTAAACATAAACAATTAAAACATATTCAAAACTGCAATTCGCAAAATATTAATTAATTTAAGTGGATTATATAAAAGAATTAATAGGGGAGGGAATATATATATATATGTAAAATATAATTTATTATATTTGCCTAATCGAAAACGGAGCATATTTCATATCTATGCATGCATGAAAAGAATTGATTCATGAATACAAATTCCTATTATATCGTTGATCGACGGATTGTTTAATCGCTTGCTCGAATTACGCGTTCGCTGCAAAGAAACCTCATTCTAAATATTCTAATTACGTAATTGAGTAGTAGGATCTGTGAGAGGAACGTAAGAGACTTGCATCAGTTTCTTCTTCGTGATCGTGCCGTCTGTATTCTTGTCCACCTGTAGCAGATCTTGAAACCTTTGGAAACCTTCTATAGCCACGACCGGACATATCAGTCGACCTCCGGGAGCTAGTTGATTTATTAACTGTAATAATTTGCATTATTTATATCGTGCAATTATAGCCTTTCTTTATGATGTATCTTTGTAAGTTTTCTATATACTGCTTATACGTTTACCTCTTGCGGTAAAGTATCGGCCGCTGCTCCAACGTGTATAGCGTTGTAGGGTCCATCAGCAGCGTGTCCCAATCTGCCGTCTCCCACTAGGCGCATTCATAATGACCTGTTGTTAGTCGGCAGTCTTTATCTTTTACCTTTACAGCAAAGCCATAGTCAGTGGACAGTGTTCCGTTCGACTCTTCACGGCAACGTACATACCTACTCCACGTGGACGGATCACGAGTATCTTTTATTCGAATTATGCATATAATACTTCTTGAACGTTTTCTTTTTTTATTGCACGATAAATTGTTACGATAGAATGACGAAAGAAAGACGAACATAACATTGACGCACGAAAGAGAAGAGCTTCGACTGTTAAAATTGACGTTCCGAGGTCGAGCAGTGAGGGATAATATTAACAAAGTACTGGCAGCTTACCGATAAATTTGATGCGGCTTTCTTTAAGAAAATGCGGATTGTCCTCGCGCACGTTTCTGGTGGAAATTTCTATGAGCTCGGGAATATGCTCGATACCGATTACGCATCCATGCGAGCCTACCATGTACGCCATGCAGGCTGATAGATAGCCCGAGCCTGAACCAACATCAAGTGCCTTGGCGCCATCAAAGAGTTGATCAGAGAGGATTGACAATGCGTATGCATGCTGCAAAAGATATAATATGCGTGATTTATCGATCTGTTATCGAGCGAAAAGAATTCGAAAAATATATTATCTTCAATGACACTTATCTATATATGTGATATGCCAATACTCTATTATTTAGAAAATCTGATTGTCACAAATCAAATATGAGCATAACATAAATAATATAAAGATGAGATAAAAGGAGAATCTGATATCCTCATTTTGAGTTACAATATTTATAATATCTTCATTCTATATAAACATTTTTTAAGATAAATAAATAAGTAAATAAGTAAATATATGTGTGTGTGTGTGTGTGTGTGTGTTAAAATCAATTTTATACAATAAATAGATATATTAAATAAAAGATCTATTATATATATAATAATCTCTATTTATATTTTATACAATAGATATATCAATATTTAAATATATATATATATATATATATATATATATATATATATAATAATCTCTATTTATATTTTATACAATAGATATATCAATATTTAAAAAATAATTAAAATGTATTAAGCAAAAACATCTATTACATATTAGAATTTTGTTTAAAAAAACTCTATAAAAATTGTATTGAAATAACTTGCTATGTAATCTTAGTAATTATATTTGCAAAAAATATTATATATGATTTTTATATTTTTTTTTTATTTAGTATAAGATAATATTAACAAGAGTGTAAGATAAATTAACAATTTTCTTTATTATACAAAAAGATATCGTCTTGTAAAATTGAAAATATTGGCAATTTAAAACATATGCTTACCATATGTGGTGCACTGATTGTCACATTGTAACCAATTCTCCTAGGACGATCAAGGTAAGGATCCGATTCGTGACAATATTTAGCCCTGTCAACAGTGAGCATTGCAGTTTCTGCCCTATCCGTTGCCAATATACCAGCATCTGTAAATAATCTATCCTTAATTGCTACATAAATAAAAGATTGTATCAAACAACAAGAAAGACTTAGTGCTATTGTTTACATTAATTAAGCCAGCTCTGCAATGATTACAGGAGGATCATTTACCTTTCAGCTTTGTCACCATCTCTTGATTTGTAGTGCCGTTGCAGTGCCATGCCATGCTTTGTTTGACTGGTCTCTTACGATCCACAGGCTTTATAGCATAGCCAAGATCTGTTCAATATAAAACAACATCTAAATTTCTGACAGATTGATAACAGATCTACAAGGACAATTCTAATGACCGTAATTGCGACAATTATTTGAAGGAAACGTTAACGAGAGCGATTAACGGATGAAGAAAAATGAAAGATTAGCTAAACGCACCTCGCAGACCTTCAAAAGAGTCTCATTTGTCGCGAAACGTCCTCATTCCTCTTGTATATTCGTGTTTAACATGGCCGTGAGGAGAATTACAGGTCATACACATACAGGTAGCGACCGTAGCGACCTTAAGGGAGTGTTACTGGTAGGGGTTATAAAACAGCTGATGCGGTACGCTTATCGATTTGCTCTTCTTGTTCGCGAGATAAGGAACTATGGTGACGTGCGATTTGATCGCGAATTTCTGGCGTTACGTGTCGTCAGATTTAAATGTCACCAGACGAATGACTTGGCAGCTTTGAACTTTCCGTGCCAAAAATTAAAAAAAAAATTATAAATTATAAAGTATTACTTCACGTCATTGAAAAAAATTTTGAATAAAATAATAATTCTTTATCCAATTTCAATGGTTTAAAACTGGATTAAAACTCTCGATAGATGACTTGAGGAATAACGAAATGAATGATCAATTGTGTTTTCACTCGAGAACAGATTACTTACCGAGAGAGTTCAATTACATAACTGTTGCAATTCTATTTGCGTCGTCGTTGTTATAAGGCATTCTGAGCGGTCGAGCGATTTTGCGCATTTTGGATGCGAGTTTCGTCGCGTCAGTTATAGATAGAAAATATTTTCCGCGCGAATTTCGTTCGACGGAAATTTGAAAATGACTTTTTCAAATAGCTCCGAAAATCTAATTGGTTACATACGAATAGATCCGTGTCACATGTTATCCAATATAAGATCGTATTGTAAGAATGCGTTCGGAATTCCTATCTATGTGACGGAATAGCTTTCAATTGACCAATCAGGATAGAGAAATCTTTGCTGTTTTTGTCCCAATTCAATCTACGGATAGAATTTCCGAACTCACGTTAATACATCACAGTTGGTACCGATGCAACTTCAAACAAACAATACGCGCGCAATATTTGAGAAAAGCTTGACAGATTAAACTTTTCTTAAAAAGTAATTCACTTGTAAACAAAATGTCTTTCGAAACTTTATGTATTTTTTTGGGAAATTATTAGTCTGATTGTTGTCATTTTTTAAAGAATCGTTTAGAAAAATAAATTATAAAATTTAATAGTTTGATTTAAAGAAATTAGTCTTATCAAAAATCACAAACGATTAAAATTGTACAAAAAATGCTAATTTTATATTCATAATTCAAATACCTATAATTAAAATTCATAATAAAACTTATTTAACCAAAAATACCAATCAATGTGTAATTAATATGCGAAAAAAATTATTCAAATATAGTAACTTGGTTAAAAAAAATACAAAGATAAGTATAGTTTTAGGATGATTTCGCAACTATATCTATTCTCTCTTAAGAGTATTAAAATGCAAAAACCAATACTAAAACATTATTATTCGCTTAATTTAAAGCAAATATTAATAGATTTGTTATTTTGTAATATAATTAATATAAAATATTTAACATTGATTAAAAACTTGTAACTAATGACTAAAATTAATTCCAAATTGCTTAATAAATCTATATAGACACATAAGATAGCTTGTAGTAAATCCTATATAAGTTTGTATATTTGCACTATCATTCGATATCATTCGAATAATCAAAAATTATGTATTTAGCGTACGCGTTATCAGACACACTTTTCATATATCACAATAAGCTCGCGCCAAGTCATAATTTTATCAATCAATTTCGAATTACTCAGTTGGACAGCGGCGTAAATTTTTCCATGAGTACAATATATCATTATGGATCACATTCGCATTTCACTACATGTCACAATGATTTAAAACTATAACGAAAAGGAGATAGCTCGAATTGAGGGATAGCTAGATCCCTCTTGAAAAGAGATTTTGCATTATCGTGATGTGATAATTAGCTTAAATATAAATAAAATGTTAACTACCCACCCAGGGAGAACATGAAAGTTATGTCATCATTATGACGTCATCATAATTTTATTTATCATTTAAAAGTTATCTAAACAAAAATGATTAAAAAATGAGTTAAAGATGACAAAAAGAATCATAAATTTTTAAGTTCAATAAGCGCATTATATAATTTTAAAAAAATTATGTTGCTTAAATATAATTAAAATATACATGAATAATTAAATAAACAAGTAATTGTGTAATATGTATAAAAAATGATATTATGATTGATTCTTAAGATTTCATACGCGAAGTATATATATTTTCCAACAGAGTTCGCTAGAATTGTTTAATATCAAAAATAAGTCACCAAAACATTGCCAAAAGTATATCAAATGAAATCATTATGATTTTTCTAAAATGATTTTTAGGTGACGTCATAATGATATCATTATGAGTTTCATGTTCTATCTGGAAACTACATCAACTTAAATTTCGCATAAAAAGAGAAAAGATTCTCTTTTAATTATAATTAATAATCTTAATATCAATCTCTTTAAATATATTAATAATGAATATTTCATTCACAGAACTGTCAGATATGTCAAGGATAATATATATATAAGGTATCTGAGATAAATATTTAATTAATTTTTTTTTCTTATCAGGTTTTATAATTTGAGTTATTATAGATAAAAAATCACTTTTCTTTCTCGATTTAAATTGTATAAGTAATATTTTCATTTGATAAGATATGATCTTGTCATCCTTTTTCTTTTCATTACATGTTTATGCAAATATATACATATACACATATATAAATATATTCTCGACATATGTAGTATTTATATGACAGTATTTATGGGCCAAAAATACTATAAACCCATCGGAAGAGTGATGATAAATCCGATAAAATAAAGTATTTGAGTAAAGTATTTGAATAAAGTATTTGAATCTATATGAATGCTATCGTAAAGAATACATGTCTTTTACTGTCTTCGTTAGCGAGAATGACAAAAAGATAAGGATCCCCTTCCGACAAGAATATGCGCGAGTAGCGATCACTATAAATCAAATTAAAGCACATGTGTTGGTCGTATACGAGATGTGTCGTATACGAGACTGTTTGTACTAATATATTAGTTTTTCATCGTTTGCGCTTTCTGTCCCTTCTCGAGTCAGTCGACAATCGAAACACGCTACCGTTGCGATTGCACTTTTTGAAAGTACGACGTGCGACTCGTGCAATGGAGAAATATGAAAAATCGCAGGAGGAGCCAGGCAAGTTGCGGCAGCTTGTCTTCACGGTGATCGGTGAGTTAAAAAGGGAAAAAGTACTCCCTTTTTTTTCTATTCTCCCAACAATATACTTTGTGACGGATTGACTTCTTCCAATAAGCAATACTTGAGCAGCAAATGCTAGAACTCCATGGTTGAAAACTTTCGATAACGAACGATAGCCCTTAAAAAAAATAGAAAAATTAGAAGAAAAATATAAAAAACAAAAAAATACAAGTTAAAAACAACAAAATAAACAGATAAGAAATTAAATGCATTTAATATAAAAATCAATAAATTCAAATAATATAAGAGCTAATGAGAACCAAGCGCAATAATTAAAATGCAATTAAGTATTTTTGAAAATTATTCTTTAATTGTCAGATATTTCGGACCTTTCTTTTGAACCAGCTTCAATGAGAATTAGCACAAAAAAAGAAATTAACATTATAACGATGGCAGAAAATGAAAAAATTATAAATAATGATTAAAATACATACGAAAATGAAAAAAATATACCGTGTTTTCATACTCAACGGATTATTTATCTCTTTCGGATTATTTATCTCTTTATAGCTACAATATATTATAGTTATAATATAATTATTAATAGTTATATTATAGCTATGTTATAAAAAAAAAAAGGAATTTCGATATTTAATTTGAATTTAAATATATGATAAGTCCATTAATTATTATTAATAGTTATATTATAGCTATGTTATAATAATTAATGAAGGACTTATCATATATTTAAATTCAAATTAAATATCGAAATTCTTTTTTTTTTGAAAAAAAAAAAAAGGAATTTCGATATTTAATTTGAATTTAAATATAGGATAAGTCCTTCATTAATTATTAGAACATAGCTATAATATAACTATTAATAATTATATTATAACTATAATATATTGTAACTATAAAGAGATAAATAATCTGAAATGATTTGATAAAAAAGCTGCAAATATCATGTAAAAAATTGTTTTGAATAAAAAATAAAGAAAAAAGAAAAAAATTTTTAATCTTTTAATATTTATAATCTTATATCTTTCAATATTTATAATCTATTCATTTTTTCATCGTTATAATATTAATAGAATACAATAAAAAGACAAAAATAACCACTGCGCAAAGTTGGACGTAGCATAAAATAATTCGAAAAAATGTTCTATAGATAGAGTCATGATTATATAATTAAATACGAAAATATGAAAATTATTAAATATGATAATATTAAATATGAAAATCAAAAGGTGAAATTAGTAACAAAGGAGTCAAAGAGACACTAATGATTATTATTATAATGCAGACAAAAGATCAAAAATAAAAACGAATATTTACAAATTAAGAATTCAAAAATAACGAAATATTGATATGACAGAAATTAATTAGAAGAGAATTGCAAATAATTATGAGTTTGAAAAAATGCTGACATTACATAATAAAAATTAACAAAAATATATACCTTTTAATTTTCATATGTATTTAATTATATAATCATGACTCTATAGAGTATTTTTTCGAATTATTTTATGACGTCCAACTTTGCGCAGTGTTTTTTTTGCCTTTTTATTGTAATCTATTGATTGCTTCCTACAAACCACTATCATTATATTCATTGTTATAATATTATTGTTTTTGTCTTAGTTTTCACTGAAAAAGATCCAAAAGAAGAACCGAAATGTTTGACAATTAAAGAATAATTTTAAAAATAGCAATTAATGTACTATGCTTCAATTACTATACTTAATCCTTTGATCCTATATATTACTATACTTAATCCTTAATTTATTAACAAATTGAAAAATTTTATAAATATATTTCTAAACAACTAATAGTTAGCTAAATAACATTAAAACTCTAAAATATTTATTTCAAGAACCTCTTTGATTAAAAAGTCTCTATTAGATCTTTGTGTTGATTATTTCATATTGAATAATCATATACTCTTCGCAGCAAATTTGTCAGCGGTGTCCTATGGATTCATGGTGGGATGGCAATCACCGTCAGCTCTGCAACTGCAGAATCCGTCATCGCCAGCTGTAGGAAGCGAACCTATGACGGATAACGCTATATCCTGGATGAGTGCCACTTTAACCTTGGCAGGCACCATCACGACTATGCTACTTTCGGTGATACCTGACAAATTCAGCCGTAAAAAATTCGGTTACGTATTAACGTTGCCGATGATACTCGCCTGGCTGTTAATCATTGTCGCCACCAAACACATACATATTTATATAGCGAAAGCCCTGTGTGGTATCGCTGGCGCCGGTGTATTTTTTATGGTGCCGAACTATGTGTCGGAGATCTCATGCGACAGCATCCGCGGTATATTAGCAAGTCTGATAGGATTCTGGTTCAATTTTGGAATTCTGCTGGCTTACATCTTAGGCGGCATGATGTCTCTGCACTCTCTCGGTGTAATTGGCGCGATTTTGAGCGCTTTATTCCTCATAGCTTTCATCTTCATACCAGAATCGCCAGTCTATTTAATGCGTGGAAATCACACGCGCGAAGCAATTAGGTAAGCAGGCTGAGAAAAGAGATATTTTCTTTAAAAACATCATGACAGAATTGTTTATGCGCTATTTTAGATCATTAAATTCGTTGAAAGCTGGAAATACAGTGGCAGTAGAACAGACATTGTCGCATCTACAGTTGCAAATGAAGGAAGCCTCGTCCACAGGGTCCGCCAAGCTGTCAGATTTATTTAGAGACACAGCGTCGATTAAAGGATTAATCATTACCTTGGGTTTGTTCATCGGTCAACAATTTGGCGGAATTTTTGCGATGGTAATCATTGATAATTATTTACAAATTCTTTATATTAAATTATTATCTCTATTGAAATATTATCTATATCAAATTATTATCTCAATTAAATTATTATCTCTGATAAATTCACTTAAAAACTGTTTTAACTCATAAAAAATAAAAACATATGATTTAATTTCACAACAAAAAAATTTTTTTGTCAAAATCAAATCTGAAAAATTTAAATCATTTACGGCCCGGTTGCACCAACATTATTTTAGCTTAAGCGAAACTTAAATATATGTTTCTTTATTTATTTAGAAAGAAAGATAAAGATAGACATATATTTAAGTCTCGCTTAAAGCTGAAATAATGTTGGTACAACCAAGGCCTTAGTGATTTGAGCCATTTTTTTGTTTTTCTCAATTATTATTGATTTAATATATTATATATTAACACAACTTTTTTTTATCTATTCTATATCCACAACAAAAATTCTCATTCTTATAAAATAATTGAATATTTCTGATTTTTCCATTCAGCTCAGTTACACAGAGAGTATTTTCAAAATGTCTGGCAGTTCGTTATCGTCGAACACATCGTCCATTATTGTAGGAGCTATATTGCTCCTTGGTGCGTGTCTGTCGACATCTTTAATAGAGCGAATGGGTAGACGGCCTTTGGTTCTGATATCCTGCATAGGAATGTTTGTGTGTCATTGTGTAGTCGGCACGTACTGCTATCTCCAAAGCCTACAATATGATGTGTCCGCTTATGGTTGGGTACCAGTCACAGCACTATCTATTTTCATGGTGGTGTATGCTCTGGGAATGGGCAATGCACCCGTCATAATAATGTCCGAGATATTCGAGCGCGATATAACTAGTATAGCCTCGGCTGTGGGTCTCACTGTATCCTGGGCCGCAGCTTCCGTCATAGTGAAGATCTTCGCCGATCTCATCGCTCTATTAGGTATGCACGGCTGCTTCTTCCTCCTCGCCATCTGTTGCGTCTGCACTTTCTTCTTCTGCCTTGTAATGGTACCAGAAACTAAAGGACGAACACGTGAAGATATTGTGGGCGAGCTCAATGGAGGTATGCAGTATAAAAAGAACAAGAAGAATATTAAGCATATCATCGGAACGGATTCAGTGGAGGCTGCTCACGTGTAAAAAATGTTATCCACATGTATAAAGTCTAAAAACATTCTAGCAGAAACATTTATGAAAAACTGACATTTTATTATTCCTAGTGTTTTTAAATACGAATTTCTGTATATATATATATATATATATATATATATATATATATATATATACATCCTGTACATACTTTTATAAAAAAGTATATGCTGTCAGTTTCTTAAAGATCACTTCCTATATTGAACACATGTACAATTATTATAATAATTTTTATTTATCTTTATATTGCGCACATATTTATTCGCTATTTAAAATTTGTTTATCTATTTTAAATATTTATTTCATATAAGTTATGCATGTGCAATGTTTATCTATGACTTGACGTACCACGTAAAAACAAATTAAATGTATAAATTGCTTCGTATAATTGTAATGACTTGTGTGTGAGAGGAAATGAGTCTCACGTGTATTTCAACTGATTCATTTAATGTCTCGTGAAATTTTATTAATATTAAATATGGCAGAATAATACGCAACACGTCATATATTATCTCGTAGATGTGCTTTAGAAATGCGCATTTGGCAACATCAGTATCAGTTAATATATATAGATATATAATGTATGATGTAATGTTAACTGCTGATACTGATGTTGATAATATTCAGGTGATAATGGAAACAAGACTATAAATTAATTATTAAACAATGATGCAAACAAGATTGTGAATAGCAATATATACTCGTTAAAGATAAGAACAAAAGTTGTGTATAAAAAATATGTATATATTCAATTAATATTCTATTCTTATACACATACACACAAAATATATATATATATATATATATATATATATATATATATATATATACACCATGTTGATAATTCTTGTTATATTAATTTGATCTCTCAGATAGTTAAATGTATTAACAAAAATTAAAGAATAAATATTATTGATAAGAATCAAGACTTTTATATAGAAAATACAGAATCAGATATTTTTACTTACAATCGAAATTATATTAATATATATACATATATAAAACATCAATTTTTCTACATACCTGTGTATAGTTAAGCATGTGTAAATGAAGAACTTATTATTCTTATATGCAAACTTTTAGTCCACAAATATGGCTGGATATTTATCCATGCGAATTCATATCCATATTCAACAAACATTTTAATAATTAAATGAAAATATATACAAAAATATCATATTCAGAAAGACTTCTGACATTAATCATCAGTCGTTCTTTTACGCACGTTCTTGTTACCAATTTTTCTCCTTTTAAAAGTGGTCGGTGTACTCTCGTCATCACTATTATCGATCTTGATCTGTGTGATCGTTTTTTCCTTAAAAATCCTTTGCGGAGGCGGTGGTTCTATCTTCTCAAACACAGACAGTTGTATCTGCTTCTGCTTCTGTGGCAATTGGAGATCCACTGGTTTCTTTTGGCTAAAACACAAAATATTTCTGCTTTTTTCTCTGTATGTAGAATTGCCCAATCTTCGAATGTGAAGATAATTATAATATACAAATAAATGATATCTACTGTTATGCATCGTCCATTAGTTAGTAAAACAATATAGTTTAAATTCCATAGCAATTTTTATTTT
This sequence comes from Camponotus floridanus, assembly GCF_003227725.1. Classification (NCBI taxonomy): domain Eukaryota; kingdom Metazoa; phylum Arthropoda; class Insecta; order Hymenoptera; family Formicidae; genus Camponotus; species Camponotus floridanus. The sequence goes on from NW_020229414.1 coordinate 830,178, forward strand.
TAGATTACGAACTTTTTTCATTTTCGATCATTATATAAATATAAAGAAATATATACATATATATATAAATCAGTATCTTTGTATATATTAATTTAACTTTAAATTAAAATTAACTTTTAATTAAAATTATGCATTTAATTAAAAAAAAATCTATATATGTATTTTATATATAAACATTTGAAAATTAAAAGCAAAGATTCATCGTCGCGCGATAAATCCTCGCGAAAAATGTCTTAATCCATCTTGGCGGAATAATGTAACGTTCAAATATTTACATTGTCTCTACAACTTGCCAGGATCCATAAGGTTGCGGCCTCTCAGGCACACTGTAGTCTCGCAAGTAAGGTCGTTCCTCTTTGGCCATCTCCTTCTTTATTTCTACGCTTTCATCGTCATCTTTGATATCGTTGTCGCTTCTAACAAGTGTTCCACGTTCTCTCATTTTCTCCCTCTCAAGATTGGCTCGTCGTTCCTCGAGAATATCCGCTTTCTTGATTGCTTCCTCCTTGTCCAATTGTTCTATAAGCTCCTTCTGGAGCGCCTCCTCTTTCGCCTCCTCTTCTTGTTCCGCAAGAGTCATGTAACCCTCTTCCGGTGGCTCCCAAACCGATTCTAATATGTACCAAATAATGTGCTCCATAACAGATAATTGAGGTTTCTCGTATCAAGAATTCAATAATGTGTGATGCAATAATAGTTTAAAGTGATAATAATATTTTAAAATTTAAATATTATCTAAAATAAACAATTTTTAAATACAAAACAATATAAAATATAAAAAAATTCTGTAAAATAAATTGAAAGAGAAACTCGAAATTGCATAATAAAAAACAAAATAATAATAAACTTAGCATATAAACTTCATATTACAATTACTTATTTATAAAGCTTGTTATTCGGATTGAGGGAGAATAAGACATAATACAACAGTACTGCCCAACGGAATCAAATATTCAAAAGGCAGAAGAACGGGCAAAAAGATAAAAAAAATTTGACAAAGGTATACGCACCGTTCGTCTCGATATGCCAGTAGTAAGTGTATCCTTCGGGACTGAGAGCTTCGTACCACAGTTTTCTGACAGGTGCGGTCGGACGATCGTCCTCCTGGGCCTTCCTCCCCTTTCCCTTCGTCTTGTTCGCTTTACTCCTCCCCGGAGTCCTGTTCTCGCCGCCTTGCTGTTGAACTCGTGGAAGCGATGGAGCGCTTTTTGACAAAGTCGGATCGCAAGGATCCACTTTTGGCGAAAACTAAAAAATTGCAATTATATTAATAACTTTCATTCTATTATAGATTATCATTCTATTATAGATTTCATTATATTATAGATTCATTTTATTATAGATTAATTTTATTTATAGACATGGTGTATAGTTGAGAGAATCTAGTCTTTTCATAAAATACTTTTGAGTCTGTGAATAAAAATGATAACTGACTATTTTGCATGATCATTACAATTGAATAATTAGAAAGGTTGATTCGATTTTTTACTCACCTGTTCAGTATTACTTTTGAATCTCGGTACCGTCTCCGGAGCGGCTGGTGGCATGCGATTAAAATTTTGAGGTGTCTAAAAATATATATATGAAATATGTTAGATAAAATATATTAATTTCCAAATATAAATATATTACTTCGGATTATTAGACTCCGTTGCATTTAATGCAGTAAATAAATTATTCTAATTTAGTGCAATAAATAAAAATACAATTCTTATCTTCGTATAATTCGTATAAAAATATTCATTATATCTAATATTATTAATTTAATTTCTTATATCTAACGTTGTTAATCCAATCTTTCTCTTAACGTAATATTTAAAATTAAATATTAAATATTAAAAAATATAAGAATATATACTTCTCTCGTTTCAATCTTGTTCAGTTTCTCTTTAATAATATTTTGAGCAGTCATATCTCGCGTGTTATTCTCGACATCCTTCAAGTATGCAGCCATAGCCGCCTGTGCGAAAAAAATAAATGATTATGTCATCATTAATATCTAATATCAATGACCGTAGTGCAAATATAAAGACGTACATTTTCCATCTTTTTAAGATCATCTTCGAATTTTTTGTTCTGCTTCGCCTGTTTGGCACTATTCTTGTGAATTTCTTTGAGTCGCTTGCTGACATTTTCCTTATGTTTCTTGCCACCCTCGTGGAAGTCGATACTCGGTTTATTATCGGCGATCCAGCATTTGCAGAAGTCGCAGAACTTGCGGCCTTGAGACTTCCAATAATCTGCCCTGCAATCCGTTATCGTACAAGGGTGACATAAATATCATACGGAATCGACATAAGATAAGATGTGTCAAATTGTGTGTGAATTTAATACGTTAAATATAACATTCTTCTTATGCTCATTTATAACAAGCTACGTTCTTAAAAAAGTTTTTCTCATATCAGTCTAAATCTTTTATGAAATCTTATCAATATTACTTGTAAGAAAAGATTTATATTTTTGTAAATCCTGCGACTAAAATACATATGATTCGAAATAGTCGAAAAAGTTCTATTTTTGTCGGGACATCGATTGATGAAATAAATTATTCAATTGTGTAGTTCTTGCTATCTTTCCGTAACAATTATTGGAGGAAACACGAACGATGTTACTCGAGGTCTAGGAGAAATATTTTCTCGTTCGTACCGAGATGAGAACAAATTAGTTGGCAATTAGTCTCCGACCTACGCAGCCTTGAGCGTCACTCGACCTTCGTATTACATCTTAGTTGAGACTAAAGGATTTCCAAGGAGCTCAACGGGGATTCGAAAAATCGTCGAGATTTACGACTGACATGGCAACTAACGACAATATACATGTGTATGTATCTCTAGAGTGTTTCTCTTTTATCTTATTTTCAGTAATTTAAATTAAATAATAATGAAAATTAGATAATGAAAGTAAAGCGCGAGAAAATTTGGATAAATTATCAGGCATCTTCAAGAATCTTTTCCCTTCTTTCTTTCTCTTATAAATTTTGTTGGAAGATATTCGAATTTTCGCGACTTTATTTTACGCGCGTTACATTTCGTGCATTTGCTTAAACGAACTTTTGCATCGCCGTCTGATTCACGTTAAACTCAGCATGCAAATAAATTCCGATGGAAATGTCGTAGTTGGAGGAACATCGAACACATTCTTGGGAAAATTGAGCTTCAATTAGAAGCAGCCAATTAGAAGCAAAACTACGTCTAATTATTACCAGAAGAAGAATTCAGGTCGGGAACCGAGTTAAAAGTGTTCCGTAATTTTGCCAAGGTGTGTGCGAACGCGGATATTTTTAGATGGGAATTATTCTTAATCTTGATCAAATTCATTAAATTATGTATCACATTCAAATTGCGGTAGTACTCTTTATTCATGTCTATCATATATAATCATGTAAACTTTAATTTATAAAAATTTTAAGAGAAAACTTTCAAACTATCAAGATTTCAAATCTTTTTCATGTTTTTAGGATATTAATTTCGAAACTAATCAGTTTCAGTTAATAAAAAATTATATCTTAATTATATCTTTCATATAAATGCAATTAAATCCTAAACAAAAATTAAAAACATAAGCTACATTTATTAATTGCATAATAAATATTTAGCATCATGCTTTATAATGAAAAAAAATGGAATGAAATGAAATGGTAGAAATTACGCGATCCCATTAACCCACATCAATCTTCGGCAGCTAAACAAATTAATTTATTCCATTTGTTTTTTTTGCCGAGTTATCCGACGAAGAATTACATGAATAAAGTTGCAACCTGTTGCTATTAAAAGATTTTGTCGCGGAAATTCGTTTTGACAGTAAACGTATCTAAAGTAAAGGTATTCGTTTCTATTATAAATATTCCTTGTGCTGAGCTCTATTAATATTTTATCGATGTTTTTTGATTGATTTTATACACAATTCAATTCAACTCTATCGAAGAAACAGTAATACAAGCAACATTAAAGTCAAATGTAGATGATAATAAGCAGTATAAGATTTTAAAAAACTTTCTTTTATTATTTTCTTATAAAAAATAAAAACTTTTTTTATATCTATTTTTAAAAATAATAGTCATGCAATTTTTTTTGTCGATTGTCAAAATCTTTATGAATAATAATTACAAGAAATCTGATTAAATGTCAATCTTATTTAAATGTATTTTGATGACTGTATTATTACGAAGAGATTTTGATGATAATTTTTGAACTGTGTACGTAAAAGTCACATCATGCTATGATGAATTTTGGTATTTGTACCAGATAAATAGACTTCGCTTGAGGCGAATCAATGAACATTTATCAAATTATTGTGGATATCTCAAGAGTGGATTAATCCCTGAGGCGTAAATCGATTACAATGTTTCATTGCGATATTATCCTAAGATTAACAACAACTGTACCTAAATCACGTTTCTTGTTATCTATTAAAGGGATACGAACCGTATTAAACGCAAATTTTATATATAATTGCATAAAATTATCATTACTAATATAAATAAATTAATATAAATAAAATATAAATAGGTTATTAATATAAATAAAAAGAGACATAAGTTTTTCGCCATCATTCCCTTCAAATATACACCCAAAAATTTATGTCATAATAACATTACGATAATTTTTAGTAATTTCGCAATCATTTTTTTTTTTAATTTTTATTTAATAAACCTAAATTATTAAAATTTTTGCTAAATTCAGGTATTGTTCTATTTATTTTCTCATCTTTGACAGGAATCTGAAACTTTGACCGGTTAATGAGCAATTCCGAACACGCGGCACAACGTGGCATGAAATAATCATCCCGCAGATGAATTAGAGCGATGTTAGGGCGAAATTAGGCAAGATCAATACATAAGGTTTCAAGGCACACGGCCATTGGCCGATTTCCAATGTAAAAATATCCCTCCTTTGGCGACCCTCCGTCATCCCCCGAGTCGGCGGCCTATCGCATCTATCATGCACCGTTGCTTTCACGTGCATGACTTAGACTGATGTACACGTACATACGTATGCGCAGGCTGTCAAACGTGTCACCGTAAATCCGCTTTCATGCGGATGTGGCCTGCGTGCATTGTTGCAGCGCAACAGGTTCCCGATATGCGTTCAACGGATATAAATCAACGATCGTCAAAACGCACATTCGGAATTTATAGGCATAAATCTAAATAGCCGCGTGTGCGATGAATACGCGCGTGGTCATTAATATCGCGTCTTGTGCCGTTATTTAATAAAATTATGTAAGACCTTCTCGATATATAATAAATCAATATCAAACTCTTGATATCTTAGAGACGCTTAGCTCTCCCTGTTTTGCAATTTAATTATAATTTTCGCGTCGAGATGAAGCCCACAATCTTAGCGCGTTCATTCATTTTACTAAAGAACAGATGTTCCGCAATTATTCCGCTTAGATTACCGTATCAAGTTCGGAGAACGAAATCGCTATTGCCTGTAACAGAATCACCGTGATCTTATTGTACGGATCGCGGCACGGCTCCCGCAAAGTACGCTAATGATGCGCATCCATAAGCAGCTTGCGGATAACGAAGCAAGTCTAGTTCTACATATAGTCTATATATATAGAACGCGGCGAGTCACTATTAATACGAGCTATTATTAATAGAGGCGCTCGTCGGGACAGTTGTGTGCGCGATTCCCCATCCCCTCGGAGAATCGCGTCGCACTATTATTCGCGTCGGCCAAATAACCACACATAAATGACAATAGACAATTTGCCAACGTGTCTCCTCTTCAACATTCGTCATCCTCGCTTCCTTGTATTATGTCAGACTGAAATTGTCGACGCACATTGCTAATATTTCCACCTCAATCTTACTTCACCTTTTCAAGATATATTGAAAATTTATAAATTTCAAGATATATTGAAAATTTATAAATTTATAGATTTATAATCAGTAGAAATCACGCGTGTTTTTGCCTAATAAATTAAAGAATATTTCATTAAATAATAATTTCGTTAAATAATAAAATGGATAAATCTTGTCAATTCGTTATTTTTCTTATGAGACATGAGTAAAGTAATGATAAAATAATTGTCATTAAATAATAATTTTGTTAAATAATAAAATAGATAAATCTTGTCATTTCGTTATTTTTCTTATGAGACATGAGTAAAGTAATGATAAAATAATTGTCACATGCAGGTAAATAATATTGTGTCACGTAAAGATAACACGGTGGTCTCTAAATAAAATCTGAGGCACATATTCTTGCCGATTGCGTTGAATTTATTGGCGATTACGTTGTGGTGCTTCCGCCTTGGCCAACAACAATTTGGACGAAGCATCGCTCGAATTTATCAGGCGAAAACAATGATTTTATATATCCGATGCTATTCATGTGCTCGTGCTTATACATGCCGTTGGTTGCCGACAATGCCGAGATTGTGCCCTTGATTCGGCCGTTGCGATGCACATTTACGTCCATTATGCGCATAGTTATTTTAAAGTGACGCCGTTCTTCGTTTATAAATGAACCGACCAAGTGTAATCGGCGCTTCAGAATAGCTTCTTCTTTTCGATTATATAAATATCCCGAAGGCGATAATAATAATACGAAATAAAAAATAATATACGTAATTAAAAACGTAATAAATCGATAAAATATTAAACTAAGGCTACCAATATCATCTTGTAATGAACGATATCAAAGATCATATATTTCAAATCATGCCTGACCAAAATAAGGGCGACATTTTACAGGATACGATATTTTTTCGGAGCCTATGCCTAATGGCTCTTGAGAGATAAATCGGCGCAAGAAATAAATGGAAGCTCGCTCGCTTAGTTACTTCCAAGTGAACAATGTCGGCTCCGAAACAATCGGCGAGAAGATAAATCGCGTTTTCTTGCGATTGTACGTTAGACCATGCGAGTTTTCGCGAGGAAAAATTAGTTTTTATTCTAACACTCGGTAAGGTCGGGAAATCCAGTTATGCTTAAAGTTTGAAGGCGAATCTCGTACTGTCAAAAAACGCCACGAAATTCAGAGCACGGTAGCCGTAAATTATGCAAATGACATTGTCGGTTCCACAAAAAAAAGTACTTCTCCCGAATAACCCCTATAAATTTCGCTATGCGCCATCGTTATCGAATTTCGCATAAATTTTAACGAGTAAAAACTATATTTTATTTTTTCATTTTACGAAGTGATATCCAAGAGTAATTCGGAAAGAGATGAGTTTGTAAATCGTATAAAACGTTATTTTAACCATTATTTACATTTCATCGTATTCATTTTTTTGATAAATAACCTATCAAAATAAAAACGATTTAAATTTGATTTATTTCAAAATATCTTTTAAATAAAATTTTAATATTGAAAATGGGAGGTAATTTGAATTCTTTTTCATAAATTCCGAAAATAAAATCCGAAAAGTGATTGATAAAATCAAAATTATTAATCTGATATTTCGCATCGTTATAGATAACGTTTTATTTAGAATACATGTATTGAGATGAAATATTTATTAAACCAAAGCTAGTGCTAATGTACTAAAATCAAATCTAAACAAATAAAAGTCAACAGGCGTGGTGGATTTCATCGGTATTAAAAATTGAAAAACACAAATCTCGGGACCGTGTCGGTCCATTGTTGTTTGCTTTGGCAGCTAGTTAACGTTCGACGTTTGCCCGCTGTCGTCCGTCCAGATATTTTCGACAGGTTTACGTTTCGAAATCACTCTTCGCGTTACCCGTTTCAACCCTCCTCTTCGCCTCTTGTTAAACATAAATTTTAGGATGCTCGTTGAGATCAAGGTTCCCGAAAATTTATAGTCCATTAGAGGAATACACTTTTCGAAAGCTTCGATTTTATCGCAATGTAATCGTAAATTATCTTCTGAGAACTGTGGATTAAAATTGCTTTATGATTTTAAATGCTATTTGATAAGTAAATATTGATTCAGATGGTTAAGTGTCTTTTATATAAGTAAATTCAGAATTACTTCGAGGAGTTTAATTTTCCGTACATGGGAAAATGTGTCTTGCGAAACCTATATTTATCCAGATTATTTCAATTTCAATTTTTATCTGACTTTTTATAAATTGCACGACAGACATGTATAAAGTATCTCATGCATAAAAAAAAGATGTTTCCTTCGATGTTCTTTTAACATATATGTTGTGTCGACACAATTTAACATAGCTAATTTTTCGAAAACGTTAAAGCACAATCTTCATTTTCCAAATATTCATTAAAAAAACTATTATAAATTTCCACAACGCGTAATGATAAATTATTGTCGTGTCACAGATCGAGCGAAAGCTCATGCATAAAGAAACATTTTAATCCTTAGTCGTGCTAGCACTCTTTCAAGTTCGAAATTTAGAAGCGATATTATTTCATAAATTAAACATCAGGCGAGAAAGAAGGGAAACTCGATTTCTTATAGATGTCGTCGTCATGAGTGAAAATTAAAACGGATTAAAAATTTTTGTGCGTAAAGGTACTTAATTCATTTTGATTCATTGCGTTTGATCTTTTAATCCTTAAGAAGATAACAAAAGAAATTTTTTTAAATTTTAAATTAGTATACAACGAGTAAAATTCATCTTTCGCAGATTGATTTGAAATCCTTTATGTAAACTTGCTGTCATAAAGCATACAAATTTCCCATTCTTCTTCTCTTGAGGGAAAAATATAATCTATGTTAATTAAAGTGAAATAAAACGAGATAGTACAGGAATTATAACCTTGTGCGAGTTTCGCGTTAAAAAATGCCATTAATCAATGAACGACACGGCTGCGGATTTTGCGCGATTTGCGGACAAACTGTGGAATACATTATTTTCGCGTGCGGGAAATTTACCAAACGGCATATAATGGCAAAACAATTGCTGCTTGAGACGACGTAGTATCGTTGCAGTAAAAAAGGGGGTACATTGTTCTAATTTTATCGCGTTCGATAGCAAATACCTATCCTGTTTCCTGCTTTTCCTTGCAAAGTGCGTCGATACATCTAATGCACAAGCGCAGACTGCAAAAATAATCTCGACATTGGAATTAATTCGTTATCATTATCATAAATATATATTGGAATTACACGGTGTACGCGAAGAGACTGGAGATAAATATCTTATTACATAAATAATTTTTAACCTTGTATGTTGTGTACAAATGGGAAGAAATGTCTGCCCATCTAAATTTGCATACTTTATTTTAATAATATTGTATATATATCTTATAATCGGTACGTATTATATTTTAGAATTAAAATTTGAACTTTCTGTATTCCTATCATTTTAAATCTATATTTCTAATCTGTATTTCCAAAAAGGATTAAATAAATATTTGCACGCAGTTATAGCGCAGTACGCATGTCTACGTGTACCTGATGTACCTACATAATGTATGTATCGCTATGAGACATTGTTAAAAAGGAGGTTTCATGTAGAAATCGATAAATTGCATGACGTATGAATAAAGTTGTCCACCTTGTGTTATCGACATCGTTTATTATTATACGTCATCTTGTATATATATGGCAGCTATACGGAATGTATAAAAAATGCATACTTTGACTCGAAAAAAAAAAAAACAAGTTATATCAGATATATTTTTTTTCATAGATACAAAAATAATAAAGTAATATTTATCACGTAATTTCTTTAGTCGATTTTGAAAAGAAGCTGGTGATTATTTATTTTGCAAAATATTCAATGACCGAAATTTCTAGCAGATCGATTTCGAATCCGATAATTGTGGATGAGAGAAAACTCACGATTTTTATGTCCTATATATCGCGGCGCACGAACTGCACTGTCGTTTCCACACTCGACATTTCATTCTTCAGAGTTTTTGTTCTTCTGGAACTTTTTCTACAGGAAGAAAGAAAGAGAGAAAGAGAAGAGCACTTATGCCATATAAATATCTTTATATATCATCGCTGCTTGTCAGGAACAAGTGACTCGGTTAGAATAGAATGCCCGTTAGAATCCACGAACACATATGGCGGATGCATACAAGAGATGAAGAATTTTCGAATGTCAATTCTTGCTTGATTTAAAAAGCCAGAAAAACGCTTTCCAACAATACGCATAACTTCGGATAAATTATTTGCACAAGTCTCGAAAACAAATAAAAGTCCCACATTGGGATACTATTTAAAATTTATGAATGATATTCATTCATAATCGCGTCTAATTAAAAGATTTTTTACTCTTTATCTTTAAAAAAAAATATGTCGATAATTAAGAAACACAAAAGAAAAAAGAAAAATTAAATTGCGGTATAAAAATACCTTCCATCATCATGCAAGATTGCATTGTTGAAATGTGTTTGTATGCATTCTCCTCGCGTTTTATAGATAATAAGTGTATATAACGTAAATATTAAATTCGCAAGCAATGATGAGCGATATATCAGGATAATGTATGTCGTCGACGAGCATCATAGCGCATTCATTGATAACAATCAACGTCACTTAACGTCCCGCGCAATCGTGTCCTGTCGATATATAGGTTTATAGGTCGTAACAAAATGCAAACAATGACGCACGCACTCATCAAAAATCCCTCGGCGCAAAGAATCTTATTGAGAACGTCCGAAATTAATTGAATAATCGATCAGCGTTAAGATAGTGGCAATGATTATGCAATGAATAATCGTTAAAAAAACTTCGTCGAAAAATTGAGAAAAAAAATCGAGAAAATTAAGCGAAAAATGTATCGAAAAATCGGGACAAATCTTCAAATCAATTCCTCGAAATACTTGTCAATTAGATCTAAATCAAATCAAACAACGAGACAATTCAACATCGCATCTTATTAACGTATCGTGTTCGCATCTTATGACGTATCGTGTTCGCTATTATTTTATTTCAGATCGTTATTATATAAAAAAAAATATACTTTTCTCTTAAAAAGGCGAAAGGGAAAAGTCGGTTCGCGTAAAATCGCATGACTTTTTTTTCTTTTTTTTTTACAAATTGTAATCCGAACGGTAATTTTTGCATGCAAATTCAGTTGATTGGTTGCCCCGCTTTTCCGCGAAATCACCAGCGAGCGTAATTTCATATCTGTATAAATTGCGATCTCAGCGGGAATGAGTTCGGCGGTTTATCCAATGTCCTGCGAATTCCCACGTGCGCGGCAACGGAATTTACTGTAACGACGGATAATTCGAGCGAGATAAGAGGCACTCCGGGGGAAGGCGGGGGAGGGGGGAGGGGGTGGAAAACGGTTAGATTTCGTCCCGAAACAGTAAGCTGCGCTATAGAAACGATGCATCTTGAAATGATGCGCCTCGTAACAATGCGCCCGGGAACAGTGGACGAAACGATAGTTCTCTTATAGCGACACTTAACTGTATGAACTAAATGTTCTAGATAGTCGACAGCGAGCAACCTTTTAATTAAATTCTATTGCGAGTCTCAACTCGGTCGATTTTTTGTTTGACAACTCGACGGGGACGCGGTCATCTGTCACAAGCTTGTAATTTTTATTATTAAGAGAAAGAATCAAAAGTTTTGATAAAGCAAACTTCTCCGACGCGAAAAAGAAAATATATGAACCGACGTGCACTTGGCTCCTTTTATATAAAGGCCAATTAGTCTCGGCTGCGAGACGAAACAAAGACGGCCGTAAAATAATCGTCAGCCGCTCGTCGAAGGGCCATGCCGCGTTATTTCTGGAGTATTGCTCGATGCTGCGTTTATACATGTTACACGGGCGTTTAAATGGGGGTTCGATGTCGAAATAAATATTATTAACACGTGGCGGACACGTTATATCACGCCGTACAATTCCGCTAGTTTTCGTCTTCTTCCGATACCGTGGAAAATATGAAAATCCGCGATCGTTTTATTTGCCTGCCGCAACAAACGTTTTGAATCCATTAGCGCCCGTTTTACGAATAAATATTGGCGTTGCTTGCTGCCAACCATGAAAACTATTTTTGATCAATTTCAGATACATAAGCACTTGGAAAAAACACGGATACTCCAATTATTTGAAACAGTTAACAGCAACGATAAATGATACTTCTAACTGTTAAAAATTAATCTTAGAAGTACTATTTAAAATATTTTTATTAAAATTATTAAAATTATATAAATAAAGAGAAAGGGAAAGAGAATTTATTTTGCGGTAAAGCTATTTAAAAAAATTGATTAAATGAAAGTAATCTTTAATTTAATTCCATGTTTGATAAAGCGTATCTTAAATTCAGATTATCATATAAAAATATGATATAAAATAAAGAGATTTATCATTAAATCTCTATTTTTACGGGAAAAATACAATATAAGATACAGGCCGACCTAACAGTGTATGAGCTTCGTAAAATAAATATATAAAGTCGTAGACGTGGCCGTTACTTTGGTCGAATCTGTCGGCCGTAAAGCAACCGAACGGTTGTTTAACATTGCACTGTCAAGCGCGAAGATACCAGCGGGAAAGTCTTGTGGAGAGAAATTTATGTTGGAAATTATGCGGAGGATGCGAATGCGCGACGATTGCTGCAAACTTGAGTTTATATTATTTGCATCGCGTCATGTAAAAAAAAAAAGAAATCTTGATCGTCGTTGTGTGTCTAATAAAACGGTCCTCTTAACGAGCTCGCGACGGAGTCGTTGCAGTTTCCCTATAGACATTTTGACCTCCTTACAGAGATCTCTTCGCGAGATATCCCATTTCGCACGTTAATAATCCTCACGTTATTACGTTTCACACCTCTAGCTTCAAATTTTCTGATGATATCTTAGCTATTTAATGAATCGAGGCTACGGCGCGTAAAAGATGAAAACTACTGTTTCAACAAAACACGATTTCACGAGCCAACATTCTTCTTGAATAAATTTAATTTATAAAGCGTACAGATTACATGATTATGTATATATGAAAACTATTATTTTTTATTTTAATTTAATATTATTATTATTTTAATTTAATATTATTTATTTTTAATTTATTATTATTATTATTTTATTTTAATTTATTATTATTATTATTATTATTTTATTTTAATTTATTATTATTATTATTATTTTATTATTATTATTATTATTTTAATTTAATATTATTTATTTTTAATTTATTATTTTAATTTAATATTATTTGTCAACAGCACACACGCTATTATTATTCAATTATTATTCGAAGAAAAGCAATTATTTAGTTATTCCGAAACTGATTTTTCCGCGCGCGTGGCTTGATCTATAAATCTTCTCTTATGGAGAATGTTCACGAGTAATATTTAATTCGAATTCTTTCGCGCTAAATTAATATCAATAACGTGATAATTGAAATATTCGTTCCGTTTTAATTAAAGATTCATTTTACAATAATTAAATAATCGCTGTCGTTAAATGCGAGATTAAATATAACGAACGTTGACTGACGATAGATTAATACATTCCGGGGTTTTTGGCGAAGGTGTGCTTGTACAAGAAGCTCTTTAAAGTTCAATCCCGATCAGCTGTTTCCTTTGTTGCGCGATGCACTTGGGCAACGAGTGCACTTACGGACTTTAAAATCTCGTATATAGCCCGGCTAAAAATCTATTCTCAGCAGCGTGAAAGCCACTTCTATGTGGACGCAATGGAAATTTACTTACCGCAATCGATCAACTCGCATGCACGCACACGCTTATGTTAGTTACAGTGATTTTAATGAGGCCGCGCGGACGGGAAAAGTATCTAATTATATAAACGAATCGCTGACGCGTGTTCTCCCTTTTTATAGCTCTACCATGGCGGTGAAGATAATTACGAATGCTGTAAGCGTGGCAACATGAAGCGTCCTAAAAATAGCGTGCATCGGCCCTAAAACCTTGTGTCGCGATCAGTCATTCATCAGTGGATTGAATATCAGTCACCTGACAACAGCGTCTTAATCGCACTCACTAGGTATCGATAATGATGCGCCTTATCAATTGGCATCTGTTTTGAGAGACATTTAAATGAAATAACACGTCGAAATATGTGCATACTTTTAAAGGATATGTGACTTTATATCGCAGATATAGTCGTCACGAGGAGAAGTTGTGTTTGTTTAAAGATATCTCTTCTCGTGTCTGACAACTGTTAATATAGACTAAAATAAACAGTAAACGTACAAGATATAATTTGACGAGACAACCCTGCGTAATTTCAGTTGATTTCCCCGAATCTAGAACGACTGAATTTATAACTTTATGTCGCACATTGCGCGAAATAACATGTAGTTAAGTTAAAGCGAAATATAACACACGTAACATATCTCGCAGATGATAAAATAAACTGGCGGGCGATATTATTTTCGAGATGTTTTTAAGATTGATTTTGCTTTTCTGGGCAATTTATATTTCGCTGTATCATTCGTTACACTAAACGCAGTTGCTAATCGCAATCATGTATCAAGGTTTCCATTTTTAGATTTCAGCAATCAGATGTAATCTTCAGATGAGATCGAACCTGTACATTGAGATCTTTGTATTTTTTGACGAAATTAATAATCGTACGATTATATTTAATCCAGAATTTTTTTTCAATTATTAATCCACGCTTTATTTCATCGATCTGAAATTTTATTATAATTAATTGTATTTATTATAATTAATTGTTATTTATATTGTATGTTTATTTATATAATTGAGATCTTTGTATCTTTTGACGAAATTAATAATCGTACGATTGTGTTATATTTAATCCAGAAATTTTCTTTCAATTATTAATCCACGCTTTATTTCATCAATCTGGAATTTTATTATAATTAATTAATTGTTATTTATTGTATATAATTAATTATCCGATACTTTGAATTTAATTAAAGATCTCTTAATTATAGATTGAAAAAACGTGCAGAAAATGCAATTTATATTTATATTTAATTTTAAATACCGCCACTAAATATTTTTACTCTGATATATGGAAAATATTCTTTGCTCGAGTGTGCTGACTAGTAACTCTTGAAAATTCGATCTATTATTGGACATCTTGTTTTATTCTGGGATGCCTGACACGTTACATAAATCGCAACGTAAATTGTCAACATAAAGACAAAACTATAGACTGAAAACGTGCGCCTTTTGGAAACTTCTTAGAGACACCTGACTCAATTTAACTTGACGTTAGAAATCAAGCAGAGACAAACCCAGGCAAAGATTGCGTCAGGTTTCTGGCAAGGGAGGAAGAGAAGACGGATACTTGCGTACATAAGTCGATTACATAGACAGAATCGAGACGAGCAAATATAGCTATTACGCGACAGACGGAGGAAGACAGGATGTTCGAACGTTGAACGTTAAACAGTATTATTTATTCTGACATGATCACGTCGTTGTAGATTTGTCAATGGCATTTTTAGCGTCACGCGACGCAAACATAACGTGACGATTGTATTATCTTTGTAAGTCACGAGAAAAAAACGCGGCATTTTAAGTGAAGATAATTTATTACTGGCAAGATTCTTTCGTATGCACATGTACACAAATGGCTTTCTCCCGGACTACGAAAGATTCAATAAATTCCTCATCTAATTACGTAGATTAACAATTCTAAAAAAAGATCGGTTATAGCACTTTTAATCTCGGATTGTTGGAAAAAGACGATCGGACGTTAGAAAAGAAATTATCGTTTTTTTTTCATGAAATTAGCCTTTTATTTTAGCGATGTAATAATTTAATTGCTTCTATTAATTACAATTCCGTCTTTACACGAATAGAGAGAGATTTTATGGATACCTAAGACTATGTAAGGAGGTACGTAGAATGGAAGTTTGGCATTTCTATTGACTAGATTTTTAACTATACATACGTATGGATTTTTTTGGTCCTTTGAGGTAAAATGTGTTTAGAACGCGCGATACTTAAGAAATACTCGACAATTATTTTGTCGTAAAGTTATACGTATCAGAATCTCTTAATAAATATATAAATAAATAAATCATCGCACACAATATACAATGTAAACAAGACAAAATAAGATTAGCTCTTTTGCAAGTCTCCTTAAATTTATCCTGCAATTATGTCTCGATTATAACAATTTAATATCTATGTCCATAATAACAAGCATAACAAATAATATTTTATTTAATAATATTTTATTTGGATTCAGCGTCTCTATCGCTGAATCGCAATCGTCATTATTATACCTCTGCCCAGCTTTACTATATTTTTGGACCCAAATAGCGTTAATTCTTAATTGTTACTTTTTTCATTATCCAAGAGTACGGAAATGTCTTTTAGCGCAATTAATAGAATAAACTGTGGAAACGATACAATTCAATTGTATCTAAACACTATTCAGTTTCGCACGATTGGTCCTTTCAACTGCAAAAAACGAGGAACTCGACAAGTATCTCGAACCATTTATTTAGGATTGAAATCTTAATCAATGATTGATGAAATTGCCGATATTATCGCATTATCGTATTATAAATAGCATTCTAATGACGAGTCCAAAACTCGTTTTTCCGGTAATCCTACTCTCAATTCGATATAAAATCAGGTACTTCTAAAAAGAGTCCTCCCTATTAAGAGCCATATTTTAATCCCGGATGGGAGAAGAATATTATAATATATAATAGATGGTATGATCTACCTTGAAATCTTTGTAATTTATAAATATATCTTATTGTTAAAAGATTAATATATGCCGATATAATATCCCTGATATTATTTAATCTTCGGTCACTTTGACCAATCTGAGACTCTATTTTATAATATAATATAATATCTCCATCGCCCAATATATGCTACGATATTAATATATTTGAAAGATAATCTGAAATATCTAAATTTTTCTCACTGAACAATATTGAGTTATTCGAAAATTTTCAATTTGCCATTGGCACTCATTTCCTGTTTCTCTTTTCTGATACATATATTACGTGTAAAATGATAAAAGTCTTACTCCCCACGAGAATATTGCGGATCTCGCAATATTCTGGATTAATTTAAAGCGAAGGATTATAGTTCATTATATCACACGGCGCATAATTTGGCGCAAACACATCCGTGTATCCTATATAAAATATTTTAAATAGAAATATCTCTGCTAAATTAATTACGTGCGATTGAGTGCGAATAAATAAATCAGATGTTAAAAGCACAAATACCATTTTAATATATTTGTACTTCCAGCTATACGCATTTATCCATAAACTATCGGATATCTACCGCAAACACTCGGTTAATTAACGAGGGGCAGATCGGGCATGTTCATGCTCGATTCTCGCACGGGAAAGTCTTCCTTGCAGAACTTTCCCGATAACGGCGACGATTCGTACCAGCGGAAGATCGATCCGCGAGTGCATGCGAGCACTAAACGTTTCATCAGATGACTAATAAAAAACCGGCCTTGACATTGCCGGACAACATGGAGGCAGTCTTATGTGCATCTTTACGTCCCATTATATGGCAAATGTCTCCTATTTCCTCGCTCGATGTACTCGATCTTTTCGCTTAATTCTACGCGCGCGAGCAAAGTCCGTATAAAAAAAAACACGTTGACGCATTTTCACTCCTCGCCGAGGCTTCCGTCCGGCTGGTTGTCCTCGTCGTCGTCGATCGAGCTCGATCATCCGGGCGGCGTCTTCTTCTGCTTCGTGAGCTCTAGTAACACCGGATAGTGCAGATCCGGGCAGTATTCCGGATTGTTTTCCAGCAGCTCCAGATGCCGGGACCATACCGTGTCGTCGTACAGTTCCGTCTGTCGCGCTATGAAACCGCGTTTGATCGACGCCTCGGCAAATTTCTGGAATGTCGTCCCGCGTCTGGGTGCCATCACCAGAGCGATCCCGTCGTCGGCCAGCCAGCCGTAGATCGTCTCCACGAGGTCCAATCGAGTGTCGTCGAAGAAGAGGCAGTCTGCACTCAGAATCACGTCGTAAAGACCCAGTGGCAATCGATCATCCTCGTCGCTGTCGACTGTCCGCGTCTACATCGAAAAATCACAATCGGGAATCCAGATTTCAATCCGGCGTTAGGAATGAGATGGCATCGCTACGCGTATTCGGGAATGTCGATTCGAATCGACGGACGAGTATCGCTTCCATAGAAATCGAGTGAAATTTGAAGAGCAAAATTCGCCTCGTACATTTGTAAAGTACTTGCAAAAAGAGTTTGACACAACTCGCGGGAAATTGGAAACTTTTTATTAATGTAAGATGGCTCGAATTAAACTTATAATTATTTCCCGTGGCGAATAAAAAACGATTATAAAGAAATACAATAAGCTTTCAAAACTTTAAAAATAAATTCTTTTTTAATAATCCCTAATATCTTTAAAATCGAAAAAGTTATAATTATAAAAATCATTATTTCTTACAATCCAAAGATAGTATTCTAGTTATCTAAAATATTGTGAAAAAGAATAACGTGTTTTATTTGGAACGGAGCAATCTACTGTACAAAACATGCTTCGCGTAAAGGATGATTTAAAGAGAAGAGATATATACATTTCTGAAAAATATATATAAAACTTATCCGCGATATTTTATATGATTTTATCTCGATAATAAAGTAATTAAATTCGCCAATAAAATAACAAAAAAATCAAATTAATCAAATGAATCGAGTTAAACCGTATCTTTAATAAACAAATTGAAAAGAAAAAGATTAGAGGAACTGTCAGGAACGTTGAAAAAAACATTTAATCGTTAGGTTTTTCAGATAAATTCAAAGATAATTTTCACGTAGATAGACGAGTGTATGTGTATATGTGTGCGAAGGCGAATATCCGTTTTTGCAATTAATCTTAGTCAATCGTTCGAACAATCTTCGATTTTGTCTCGCTGCACGATCTCGATCGAACGGAAATTTTCCACGAAAAAGATTGCGCGGAACTTTACGATCTGCCGGAAGAACGCAGAGGCTACATTATGGAGGCTACCGGAAATGGAGCTAAGGTTTAGCCGGAAATGTCCGAATGGTGCGTCCGTATATCCCGGGTATTACAATGATCACGCGGGGATTCTACACTCCCATGTGGATATATTTATAACGAGAGAGGAGGATACACATGTACAAAAAACATTTTCTACCACCTATTTATCTCTTTTTATCTTTTTACACACATATGCAACATAAAAGTATAATAAAGAGCAATATTGAAACAGTACCATAAATATCTCGTATGAAAAATACATTGAAAAAAATAAACATCATATAATATTGAATATTTGCAAAAAGATTTTTTGTTATAATAAATAAAAAAATTAATTTAATATTTCAAATAGTTTTATCCAAGATGAATTAAATATTTGGACTTGTATTAGGTTTATGTCAGATTCTCTTTCTATATATATATTTCCGAAGATATGCCTGTGACAGGCATATTATAAATGGTACCATGACATTTCGAACATACAGCGAGAGCACGTGTCTTCGTTACGTGACCCTGTGACCCTAGCACGTGCTTCACGAAACATATTTTATTCATACAATATCTACACGATATATTTCGCAGATGTCGTAAGTTAAAAATTATTATTCCGACTTATCATTTTGCCAAACTGATACAATTTCTCTCGTATCTTTAAACTTTCCCGATTTGTAGAGCGAGCTTTTGCGCGTTCCGCGAAAATAACAGACTCGTCGTCGCAAATCGCTTTCACCATCAATTCTAGAATCGCGATTCCCGATTTCTTTACGGTATAAGGTTTCAATTTTTCCATTCATCGGCTCGCGATGACCGCGATGACTCATTGATCGTGGCAACGAGTAGCATAGGATGTGCAATCGCGAAACCAGGCGTGTCGACGGTTAGCGAACTCTTCGTCATCGTCCTCATCACTGATGCGAATCACGTCGGACTTGGGAGTTTACGAGACGCGTTATTCGATCGCTGGAGTCGACGGACCCTACTGAATTCTCGGCCGCGATTAACAAAGTTGACCCTTGCAAATCCCAATGTCACTTACACAGATCCTCGGAACTCGTACAAATGCGGGCGCTTAATGTTTTTTGAATTTCCATGATACATTCGCAAAATCCATTACATGTTACTGGGAATTTGAAAGATCGAAAACAAAGTATGCGTTTTATAAAAAAATTTCGACACGTCATATATTTTTATATATTTTTATATATATATTTTTTTTAATCATAATTTGCGATAATTATTGACTTATTTTCTATCTCAAATCCGATGTAATTTATTCTCGGATTATAATTTACGATAATTATTAATTTATTCTCTCGTTGTAATTTATGATGATTATTAATTTAGTCTCTTGGTTAATAACACGACTGTAGTTTTATTTAATGTAAATTCTAATATAGACATAGGCTTGCGTTACGTAACGTAAAAACTGAAAAAAATACCCTTTTCATTAATATCCTCAATATTTAATTTCCGGCCTCTTTGTGACCGCACGTGCCAATGCTGCAGTATTCTTGTCAAGTTTCAATATCGCTCCGATGTTGCTTTGAGAATATGCTTTTTCCACATGTATTACGCGTTCGCGGCCCTCTGTTCACAGAAATCTGATGAAATACGGCTTATCGAAAAGCGATGGGAACACGTTTCATATCGAGAAAATAAAAATGTTAAATTAATATGTATTTATGATACTACAAAAAAAAAATATCGCGCTACCATCTACGATCAGAAGAAATAGAAGAGGTAAAATCGATAAAAGAAGAAAGTTTTATAGCTACATAAATTACCGAACTTGTCGGAATAATTCAGGGAACGATCTACGACCTATCGAGTACTTCCTCGACGTAAAGTTTGAAAATTATTCGCAATGCAGTTCTCATCGATTCTCGCCCATTCGCCGATCTCGCGATCTAAGAGCGCTATTTTAATCGCGCTCTCACATTGAGAAAAATCGTTTGATTGTACCAACAAGACGTATATGATTGAAGGCTTTGGTTAAATCAAACAAAAATTTCTAGTTATCATGATAAGGCTCAATTTTTTTATAACTAGAATGTTTAATAGATTTTACTATAAGAATTTGGTATTTTCTGGTTGGATCTATAAAATTTCTTGTTACATTAATTTCTTTGCTTGCTTCTTAACTCGTATTCAATATTTACCATGAAATGTATCACTGAAAAAATTGTATTCTCAACTTAAGAATATGCCACTTATCTTTAAGAATACATACTAAAGATAAGTGACATATTCTTAAGTTGAGAGTACAATTTTTTCAGTGATATAAAGAACTAGTTTTAACATTAAATCCAAAGTATATTTTTTTTTCTTACGAGCAGTAGTGTCAGAAAGAGGACGCTAGCTCTCTGATTGTGTGTTTGAGCTGCATCCTCTTCTTGCATCACTGTTTATCAGTTATTTCTAACAAACTGAATTTAAAATAATTTATTCAATAATCTGGATTGAATTTATCCAATAATCTCGTTGAAATTCGGAATATTAAACAGACTTTTGAGATTAGATGGAAAAAATTTTAGACTCCTTGATGCTGGCGAGTTTAATATTATTAACCAGAAAATTGGTAAATTGAACAGGAAGAAATTAATCAGATTCATCTGGCAATTCCTACAAGAATTCTGGTTCGTCCATTTTCCAACAGACATACTGATTGAATCTAGAATTCTAATTAATGCAACCAGATTTTTTCTCAGTGCAATTTCGAAGAAATCCCAGACCGACTCGAGGAAGCGATATCTCGCAATTGGACATTCACCTTAAGACGGTTGCCATTGACCGCCTGTCTGAGGGCCCTGGCAGCCCGGGCCCACTGCACGACGCCGCACTCCACCAGATGCGTCATGTCATTCCTGGCGACGATGCAACGCACGTTGTCGACGCTGGTCACGTTGCCGTCCGTCAGCGTCACCGCGCTGGGATTGCAATACTTGGCGGCGAGCACGCCGGCGAGGCAGCTCATGCCGCCGCCGAGTTCGAGGACGCTACGGTTGCGGCAGAGGCCGCGGTTCCTCAGCAGGTAGTAGGCCAGACACTCCTCGGACGGCCACACGCAGACGTTGCCGGTGTTGTTGAAGCCGATCAGCTCGCTCGCGGTGAAGCACTTGCTTATTCGGCGTATCTGCACGTCGTACGACCGGCCGTCCAGCCGGGTCGAGTACTCGCACCAGCTGGACTCGCCGTCCGTTGGCGCGTTCACCAACGGCGCGCATTTGAGTAAACCGAAGCTGGTGAACCTCCTCACCGATACCTCCTCGTCGGACTCGTTGCCGATCGGCTCCGGCGAACCTGTCAGTGCCCTGGCGAGGATGCGCCATCGGCGCTGAGCGCGAGTGCTCTTCTTGGAGCTGCGAGCGTCGTTGGTCTCGATCGAGGGTGCCTCTCGACGGGGCAAAATCTCCTGCGACATGTCGCAGGATCGGTAGCATCGATCGAAATCCGATAACGTCCACCTTTCCGATTTTTCTCGATATTACTCGTATATCCTGGATTATCTCTTTAATTTTGCCGGAGACGAAAAACTTTAACTTGCTCTCGACTCTCACTTTCGCTGCTGCGAACTCGTGGGGGGCACGTGGGTGCCTCCTTATCGCTTGTCAACGGCTTGTCGATTCGGAGTCGAACGGAATCGGCGCCGTCGTCCTTCTTCCCGAGACCGGTCCAGACACATATCTCCCCTCGGAAACAGTGGTTCGCCCCGGGGGCGGGCGGCTCTCGCCCGGCAAGGACGGGGATGGACGAAGGGACGGGCCAAGACTAAAAGCACCAAGTCAAGTTCTAACTCGCGCCACGCGGACGACGAGCGTTCTCCACGAGCGTTGGCTCGGCGCCTGCGCGGCTTCTCTTTCTTTCTCCTTCTCTCTCTCTCTCTCTCTCTCTTGCGGCTTCACGCCGGTCCACCTTTCGCACCGTTCGGCGTCTCTTCGCGGACGTTCCCCGGCGTCGGGTCCCCCGCGCTTTCGTAAAGATCTTCTGGCGCGCTGTCGCTCGAGCCGCCGCGTGATTCCAAATTAGCCCGAGCTTATCCGAGAAGCTCAATGGCTAATCAGAGTCAACAGCGAATCTGTATAATCTGCAGAAACGTTTTGGCGTACGGCAAAATTCGGAGCTTCTCGAGGGGAGAATCGCGATGGGTTACACGCTGACGTTCGATAGATTTATTTCGTTCGATCAAACGAGCTATCCCATAAAAATAACGTAAAACGTTATCGCTCGCGCTTTTATTGCACGGAAGAAATTATTAATTCTGTTTGACTGCAAACAGCACTTATCGTTTTGTCGTTTCATTAATGATGCAGGAAGAAGAAGCGAGAGCACAAGACGGATAAATAAGCGAGGAACGATAGGAAGATAATAAATCAGCGATAAAAATAGAAACAATACGCGGTTTATCATTTTTCTCGCGCGTATCAGATTTTATTATTTTTATATCCTATTAGAGTAATAATGATGTTTGCAGTTGGCACGTGTTCAATGTTTTATCATTATTTCTTCCGCTGTCGGCTCTCTCGTATGTTATAAGTCTAGTTATTTTCTATTTTTATGATGCACCTTGTTTCGTCAAACTACGAGTGCCATAACTTCTCGATAACGGAATGCCAGAACAGCATTGAATATTCGACAGGTGTTCCAGTTTTACCAAGTTTTAACGATGCGTGGGCTTCTGATAACAAACGTATACGAGCCATAATCCATCCGCTTTAAATTTTCCTTGACAGTTTATAATTGGTTTTATATCTTATAGCTTTAATCAATTTTTTTGTACGCACGTTGATTGATTGACTTCGTTTTTATTTTTCCCCTCGATTCCAACACGAAATATTGCTTTACCTCTGGATATATTGAATATACTATTATAATAAAAATACAAAAAAAAGGAGAGAGGGAAAAGGAGGGGGAACCGATATTAAATACCCCGTTATAATATTCAGCTGGCTTATCCGAGCGTATCATATGCCTGATTCCAACATCAGTAACTGATGGTCGCTTTTCGTGTCGTGCCAAGGCGCAAACACATTAAACTGTCACTAAATTAATGTTTAAATGTTGGCCAAAGTTTCCCGACGAACGACAAAAGTCACATTTAATTGCTCTTTATTTGTTTACGCAATTTTATGCTTCGGATAATCGCTAGCTCCATCGAAAGCAGAATATTGAAATGTTATTTTCATTGTTGATCATATGCACAGTTCAATATTAATCATGTAAATGTATGATAAAGAATATATACATAAGTAATTTTTATTTATTTTCGAGTTTAAAGAAATAAAATGATGTTATTCCGCATTTGATATCACGCAATCATATCAACATAGAATTTATTCTATCGCACGTGAATAATTTATTAAGTAAACTCAATGTGTGTATGTGTGTGTACTATCTAAAATCTAAAATATCCAATTTAAACAATTCATTGTTCAGTTAAAAGCAACAATTGGAAACACACACATTATATATTTATAAATATCTTCTACAATAATTCAGTATTTCGACTGAAAGTAACGAATGTCATATAAAATTCAAATCATATAAAATGTAAATAATATACGAATATATGTTTCATTTATCGCGCTTTGACTCATTGTCAGAACCTTAATTTCGGTTAAGGTACGATGTAAAATGTAACAAATCATTAGCGTGAATCATTAAATTCTCATTACCTGTGTATATCTTTATAATTACCGAAAATATTTAAATGTTTTTCATCATTCAATGGATTAGATTTCAGGAGAAAGTTTACACAGAATATTCGATAATTCTTTACTCGGTGACAAAATTTGGAGGTACGCCAAAATTATGACAGCCGAAACATATGAGCATAAGTATGAACATGTGCGCATAAAAAAGCAACATTTTATTCGTAATACTAATGTTAATTTATGCAAATATATAATCTAAATATAAATATGTAATCTAAATATAAATACCATGAATATTTACTTTGGTTAGAATATAAAAATCGCGTGGAATTCTAGATTTTTAATTATCTTTAAACAGTACGTGTTGCGCGAGATTACTATAAAAAATTGCACCTTCATTACGAATAAATTCACGTGTAATCAACAGTTAGATTTTTCGTTTCATATGGACCTTGCTAATATGAGCGAAATTCAATTTCCTCGGAAATATATTGCTAGGGATAAGCCTCGAAAATTGGTTTTACCGTTGCTTGCTCAAGTTCCGAATTATTTGTACATTCGCGCTGCACTAGATGTTTTTCCTTTATGTGGCAATTATATATAGCATTATATCGTACGTCTTATAAATACATAAAGCAATAGCATTATATCGTATGTCTTATAAATGCATAAAATTATTGATGATGAAAAAAACTCCAGTTTCATCGAAGTAAACATGGGAGAGAATCGTGAAGACGATACCAAAAGAAGCACTAAATGTATGTCTACGGTCTTTCGCATCTTCGCTATATTATCGCAGATGGCTCGGATTTCTAGGTCCATTAGAGATTTATACGCTGAAGCACGCGTCAAACGTCAAATGTCGGTAACTTGCTTAGTTGATCCACACGTCCACTAAGCCCTCACATGTCTACTTTAAAAGTCAACTTTTCAATTATTTGCGCAACTCTCTGGAATTCGCTATATTTATATATATCTTGGAGAGATATTGATCCCCCCGATGTTCCCTATCGTGGCGCGTCGAATCGGTCCTGTCATAATTATAGCGAAATTTAATTTTCAGCGGTCAATGACACCGTTCCAAACGAACTCGTACGTGGAAACAGCCGACATAATCATATTTTATTTATACGGTTTATTTATGCGAGAAACTTGTACATTATAGAACTGAAAAATAAGCTTTTAACATTTTCCATAAAAGAAACGCTTAATATTTTTAATCACAAGAAAATAAGTGATAGGAAATTAATTATGAAAAATTAAAAATCTAATAATTCATTGGTTATAAATTTAATTATTTATAACATTGATAAATATACTCATATTTATACAATAGCATAGATATATTGACTGGATATTTATTTTGTAAATTTCATAGACTGTACATTACTAAAAAATTGGACTCATGTTCTTCATAAATATCTAGATATGTATAAAATAAATAAATTAATAAAATTGCTTTGATATTCCAAAAAATTACCGGAAATTCTCAAGAGACAGAAGCACATAAATATTAAATATTTCGATTTTTCACTTTCAAAGTTAAAGGATGCAACGGTGGAGTTTATCGCGAGATACAATATTTCATATTGGAATTCGAAACGTATAATCCCGCGCAAATTCAATTTTATTAAAGGTCGTGATCTCTTCGCGGAGCTCCCGCGGTTTCCGCACGCGTATCTCCTGCGGCGCTTATGCAACTGCACCGAGGCTGCGGGCACGTACGTGTGCTATCTACTTTATATTGTTTGACACAAATAGGATCCAGTCGTACTGGTACTCGTGGTTTCCGTTCCCCGTGTGAAGCCGATAGCCTCTAGGCGACAAATATATATCTTTCTTCGGTTTCCGTGACTCGAGAATAGAAATTTGCATTATTTATTTCACTCTTAACACTTAATATATTTCATTATATTTTATATTGTATCGTGGGAATGTGTGTTTACATATTTTTCATTATTAAATATATTAAAACGCGCCTGGCGACAACAGAAAGATAATATAATAACATATCATATGATGTATTATTTAAAGCGAAATAGGGAAGAATTTTTATAAATAGAATTTTCAAGTATAAAGAAAGCGTGTTCATATATGTTAATTTTAATGAACCCTTCACTCTTTCTCTTTCTTTATATCTTTGTAAATATATGTGTGCGCGATTAAACCTCCTTTTTTTCTGTTGCTCTATAACGCGTACTCGAAATATTTCATCTCCAGCATTCGCGCCATGTGCGACTGACATAAGATGCGCAGCGGCGATACTATTACTTGTATCTATGCAAATGTGCTTTCGGAGAGAAGACGCGGACACAGACAAGCGCATGAAGTCTGGCGCGATTCGATTTAACAGAGTCGGCAATCAAAATCGTGAGCGCTGAGAGTCGAGAAATCGATACGCATCAAGCATTAACGGTTTATACAGAATCGATTTTTATGATGAAAATAATATGCACGTAAATCTACGAGAGCTTAAAAAGAGGATATTATTATGGATATAAAAAGCAATTAAGGATACATTATGTATCAAAGATACATTATGTATTAATTAAAGAGACATTATGATATTATGTTTTTAAATAATTCATTATTTGTGTATATGTATATATATTTTAACTGTAGAATACTTGGTAGAATATATTCTTATTTAATAAAGAAAAATGTTTTTAAATTTTGAAAGTATAAGTTATAAAAAACTCATGTAAAATTCATGAAAAAAATAATGTAGTACAGACAATAATTCTGTGTCGTAAAATCTTTTAATTAACCTAATTAAAATATAATTTACTCGTGTATATAGGCAAAAATTTTTTTCTTTGAAAAATACTAAATTAATATAATAAATATTTGTAATCATATTCGATATTAAATATTCATGTAAATTTGATTATCTTTATATTTGTAATATAAAGACAAGATTTACGGCAGTACAACTCACTAGAGTTGTGTAGGCAATAATACAGTCGTATAATCTGCAAAAGACATCTGCAGAAGACGTGCAGACCTGCAGATCCGCCAAATTGTACGGAAATTGTTTCGTTCGATAATCACGAAAAATCGCAGACTACAAATACAAATAAAAAAGGATCAAATATCTAAAATTATATTGCATTTAATTTCATTTAATTCTTATTTTTACACGCACAATACCGATATATATATATATAAATTTTTAAGGAATGCAAATTGTTGATAAATGTAATAAAAAAATGAATTCAATTCGTTGAGATTAAATAAAATTAAAATAAGTTTACTTTAAATTATAAATTTTGCTTAATCTAAAATTTAATTTAAATTCCGACGCTTTACTGACTTTCGCTAATTATGAGCAAAAACTAATTATAAGCAGTTTAAAATTCTTCAAAAAATATATGCTTCTTATATAAATATTTGTATATTTGTTGTGTATATATATATACACACATATATATATATATATATATATATATATATATACAGAGAGAGAGAGAGAAGCTTCTACATTTTTATTTGAGAAAAGTCAATTTCAAATTGATCAATAAATTTATAATTTATAGTAAAAATTATATATGGTAATTTTACACGCCCTATAATTTTATATAAGTATATAAGTTTATAAAAATGCCCTATAATTTTATATAAGTATATAAGTTTATAAAAATGAAGATAGGAATTTATGCGAGTGTCTAGCAGAAACAAAGCTGAGAAAAATTGGAAAAAGTCAGCGGGAAGAAAAGTCGCTAGGAGAGAAGAAGGGAAAAGGGGAAATGAAGACAAGCTGTCGCAATGTAGACGCGGTAAAGCGGTATTGCGGCGTTTCTCTGGCAAGGGTAGCGACGCAATGCGTCTAGGCGTCTCGGGTCAGGAAAGTTACGTGACGACGTGAACGACGTCAGCGACGTCCGAAGGAGGAGAGACGTCGCCGTCGGGGAGGCACGTCTTTTCCTTTCGGGCTTCGCTGACAATCCCGCATGGAAGCAAAAGCGGCTCTGTTGGCCAATGACGAGTGCCAAATGCCCCACATTCGCTTATTAAGGACAGGAGCAGATACGATGTGGCGGACAATGGAGCCGCTATCGCCGTCAAGAACGGTGCATCCTTCTGTGCAACTCGACACAGTTACAGATGCAGTTGTGACAGATGCACACGGGACGTTCGAATTTAATGGATGACCGATACTATTCGATATTTCGTACAAAAGCGATATTCGTACAGTAACCAAGAACATAAATCCGTACGAGAAATTTTTAAGGAATGCAAATAGATAAATGTAATAAAAAAATGAATTCAATTTTTTTCTTTTCGTTGAGATTAAATAAAATTAAAATAAATTTACTTTAAATTATAAATTTACTTTAAATTACTATAAATTTTGCTTAATCTAAAGTTGAATTTAAATTTCGACGCTCTTTACTGGATTTCGCTAATTATGAGCAAAAACTAATTATAAGCAGTTTAAAATTCTTTGAAAAAATATATGCTTTTTATATAAATATTTGTATACTTGTTCAAGACACGCCACGTGTACACTTTATAACGGAAAAAGCTTCGCTTAGATAGTCAAACGATTCTAATTTCGGTATATCGTTAGCATGTGGCTTTATTGCGATAGGGTGCCGAGTTTACGCACGTGAGAATCGACGAGATAACACGCCCATGCCACTCGTGTCAAGGAAGTTTGTATTTTTAGCAGATACGGATTATGCGACTGTAAACTGAAGACACAGTAAACGGCATAGTAATGTGAATAAGATATCGTATGTGTATTTGTGTAATGAATAAAATAAAAAATTCAGACAAAACACAACAATCGAAAGAGAAATTGCTTCCCGAAATAGTCCTCCTCAAGAATTCTACTGCGAAGTTCTATTCCAAAAGAGTTGATAAAACAACCTCAAAGAGAAACGGACGCGGATCAATGAACGAACTTTGATTCTACTATCTACAATTACAGATTTAGAATTCAATAAAATTAATCGAAATATATCAGTAAAGAAACTAAAAATATAAATGAAAAAAAGATTATTGAAAAAGGAGTAATTATTGTGTGCCAAAAATTTAATTAAAATAATTATAAAAGTTAGAAAAAAATATATATATAAAAATATAAAAAGCAAATTTAAAAAGAAAACAGAGAAAGCGGCTAATATAAACAGGAATAAGACAATTTTAATGCCAAGACGAATTGTCCGATCAATACGTGTCTATAGTCTGTCGTACACGCGTAATAATTATACGCTAAAGGAATGTCGCGGATAGATATACAGTCGAATATGGAGTCGTGGAGGTGGAAATCGCATTATGCAAAATACACCTAAGCCGTATGTACACGCGACGATGTCTGGAAACTTTTCCCCTGTCACGGATTCGCGCACGTGGAACAGGAATAGTGATTCGCTTCACGAGAATCACATAATGTGGCAAGCCCACCGTTATCAGCTAGGCCCAGATAGTCACATTATGCGTCTATTAAGCTGGAACAGTCTCGAATGAAACTTATACAGCACAATCGAATGAAATTTATATATAAATTTAGCGCTCTTTTATTGCTAATAACAATATCAACACAATCGAATGAAACTTATATGTAAATTTAGCACTCTTTTATTGCTAATTAGTTGCTCTATTCCCGATTTTTTTACTCCACTTTTAAATTCCAAAAATCATCCCAAAAAATTGCCCCATATTAAAAAAGTATTATGAAATTGAGAATTAATCAGATATCTCGATCGATAACATTTCAATGACTTTGCTGCTCGTCATCTTTAATGAATTCGATTTTATTGTTCCACGTTTGAGTTTTAAAAAAATTGATCCGAACGAGTGACTGTGCCAGCTTAATAAATGTTTCTTTGCCAGATTCTGTATTTTTACTCACTTTCTTTATTTTTTTGCTTGCTTCTGTAGTTACACTCATTTTCTTTATTTTCTCTCGTTTGATCTCGTATTTTTTCTTAACTTTTCTTTGCCTGCTGTTATATTTTCTCCAAATGAATCGGAAAAAAAGAATAATTATCTGGCAAAGAAACATTTATTAAGCTGACACAACCACTCATTCGGATCGATTTTTTTAAAACTCAAACGTGGAGCAATAAAATCGAATTCATTAAAAATGACGAGCAACAAAATTGAATCATTGAAACGTTATCGATCGAGATATCTGATTAATTCTCAATTTCATAATACTTTTTTAATATGAAGTAACTTTTTAGGGTGGTTTTTGGAGTTTAAAAGTAGAGCAAAAAAATCGGAAATAGAACAACTAATTAACAACAAATTAGGATTTAAAAAAGTATATCGGTTTTTTGTTTTTTAAATTTTTTTTAGTGGCTGTGCTTTAATTTAAAGCATAGCACAGCTACTATTTTTTCCGAATCGGCTGAAGCAACAAAATCGGGAATAGATCAACAAATTAGCAATAAAAGAGCACTAAATTTATATATAAGTTTTATTCGATTGTGCTGAAGTGGCTATGCTAGCTTAATAGATGTATGTTATGCTATGATAGCTGCGGTAAGTAAATGTGATACGTAATTACATTGACGTTGCGGCAATAAACACGGCCAGGACTATTACTAATTATACGAGTGAGCGTTTCTTTTACGTAGTAAAATAATATTTTAACAAATATTACGTATTATAACGTAAAAATAAATTACCGGGGAGATACATAAATTTTATTAATGTACCATGTGTTACGTGACACGTTCCGTTTTAATTCGCTGCGAGCTCGCCAAATGATGCGAAAAGCGAATTTGCCTATGCAAGCTGAGACGTAAGTCGAAACGACGATGAAAACACGCGAAACATAATGCTCACATTTCGCAACATAATTCTCTAGGAATAAGCGGAACAGCTAAACAAAAATCTCCTATCAATTTTTAACAATTTTCTAAATTTATCTTTTTTTAAACAATTTTTTTAAACAATTTTTTTAGATACACGTAATTATGTAGTTATCTATTTCTTTTATAATATCGATAAATGGTTTTAGACCGTTAACAGCAGATAATTGAATTTCCCTGCAGATACGCGAGAAAGGATATAATTACATCTTCTCTCTTCCAACATAATTACTGAACACGTAATTTATATTAGAGAACAGGGATACGTGTAACAAAAATCAATTACATATACGTTATATTTTGCCAAATTTGTACAATGTAATATAGAAAAGTTTACGATTACTATTACGATTACCATTACTATTACTATTACTATTACTATTACGATTACTATTACCGGAAAAAAATTATACACATTCTAATAATAAATAATATTTCATATCAACTATTCCGATGAAATAATTATGACATATAATATGAAAATACTAGTTTTGCATTTTTCTTTCAATTTAAAGCATTTTCATTTAAACGAATGTATTTTTCGAGGCATTTTAAGGAATGTATTTTTCGATGCATTCCCTATGAAAGGATTTTACAGAAAAGACGAGATATCAGAACATGCATGACATCGACGCTTATTGTAAAATCAAGTGCCGTTTATGCACGTTATAGAGATGCTATAAATGAGAACGTTTCGTCGTATCAGCTATTGCGCCAAATAGCTTAAGATAAGAAATAAAATCTCTCGATATAAAAATACATCTTACATTATTTAATATTTCTCTCTTAATTCAACATTGAAAGATATAGAGATTTTGATGTTGTGCACGCAAGAAAATTAGTGTAAACAATTAATTGTAAACAAATATATTACTCTTTCTTCAATTAATTTAATGTATTATTTTTTCTCTATCTAATTAATTTTTAATGTATTATTTTCTTCTCTATCTATAATTAATTTTTTTAATGATGACAATATATAATAATTTTTATAATTTTTAATAATTCATATAATAATTTATTAATTATATAATCTATAATTATGTACAAATCTTTACAACACTGCGAAATCTCTATATATTTATTTAATTATAAACTCAAGTAGCATTCGAATCTAAAGTTGAGGTTAACACGAAATTGTCCAGGATAGAAAGACAAGATAAAAAATTGCGTTACTCACATTTTCGAATCCCTGCCGACGATATTTCACGGATGTTTTATGGACGATGGCTCGATCCGGAGCATTAATCTTCATTCATCACTTTTCCAGAGGAAGGAAAGACACAAAACACTTGTTACATTTAACGCGTACCTAACCTCGCAGCTTTAGAAGGGCTTTCTCCACGTTTCTCACCGACTCTCGCTCTTCGACTATCACTATCACGAGTTACAAATGATATAACGCGATCGATTCCGATTCGTATGACGTAAATTGTAGCATGTAAATATATTTCGTGCAACACAAAATAATACAACGCACATTGACTTCCGCGAAACCCGACGCGACCGATTGCGATGTTAACTGTCACGTTTGACACAATGGCGCCATCTCTCGCCGAGACGAAATGTGTATTAGGCATGACATATAAAAAGTATATAGATGTAAATACATATATATATATTATGCCATTCTTTATCGCGACTTATTTCACGCGAATAAAGAGCGAAATATTTCTTTGTAAATAAACTCGTCATCTCGATTATAAGTTAGTTAATTAAATTAAATAATGCGAAATGATATTCATTAATTATCAGAGAATAATTCCGTGATTTTATTTAATGTAATCGCGTCTCGAAAATTAATGTGTAACACATATAAATATATGGAACGCGAGATATCGCTGCTTACCTGTTGAAATGTCACCGCACGAATGACAACATGTGTGACCGCGCATAAACAATGTCATAAATAATACGTCGCCGATTTTATACGCAGTCGAAAATTATTAAAATGTAATTTCAATTATACGACTTGCTCACCAATTAAATGCGAGATTTAGAACCGATCCGTGCGCGCTCGTGTCCCGCTGACGTTTCGTTAACGACTACGAAACGACGTCGGCAACTTCACGTTGATTATTTAAAACATGACGATGTGGGCAATTTGAAAATCACAAACGAAATATATAATATCTCGCATGCACAATACATTTGAAATAAATAAAAACGCAACATTGAATATTTATTATTTAATAGTAAATATTCAATGTTGCGGTTTTATTTATTACGTTTTGATTATTCATAATTTTATTCCATTGTATATATTAAAGAAAAAGATTGCATTTCGATGCATATTGCTTGTATCTATGTTATTATACATCTGTGGCGTGTTGGTATTTTTCAATTTAAGAATATAAGAGAATACATCGAAAAATTTTTATGGACTCCGTGTAATAAATATTAAAGAAGGGAATATAACTATGATAGAATAAAGCCTAATCAAAACGCTTCTTTAATGTATTTTGACTAGTTCTTGCCTTTTTATTTCCTTCTTCTTTAATTGACAATATAAATCTTCTCATAGGTAAATAAGATATATGTAATATTTAAATAAACTAAATATCGAGCTATAATATATATACATATATATATATATGTTATATAAATATATTATAAATTATATATGTTATATAAATATATTATAAATTATATATAATTATATTATTAATTACATATTATAAATATATAATATAATATACATATATCAATAACATAACGAAAGCTTGATGGAAGAATTTATATAAATTATTATATAAATTATCAATTCAGAATTTACATAAATTATTATTATAATTTCGAGAAGGAGGGGAAATATATACGGGAAAATATATATGTATATATTTAACGCGTGAAAAAAAAACATGGAAATCCTTCGAGGACCGTGGGACGTCGCTTTGAATTTTTGCTCGCGACGAGCGACGAGCCATCTCGCGCGCAGGACCGGGAAGAAATTCGTCGCAAACGGCGTTGCGGTAACGGCAATGCGTCGAATTCGGGCTCTCGCGTTCGATCAATTCGGTGACCTAACCTCACACGGGCGCGTGCAATGCCGTTTCATTTATCATCGTGCGAGACCGCGACTTGCGTTCCTCGCGAACGGGATGCGAATCGCGCGTCCGCACCGCGGTTCTTACGTGTATACGTCCAAGGGAGCACGGGAGGAGCGCGCTACGCTAGTGTTGACGTATCGACGCATCAACCTTGTTATTGCGTGCCTCGCGTTATGACGTAGAGTGACTGCGGACGGCAGGGAGTCCAATATATCATGAGTAAACTTAGATTAGGGTCAGATTATATCCCCCTAACGTCGGAGGAGGACATGTCGAAGATCCGCGTCGTCGTACCGTTTTCCAAGGTGGCATGGCTCACCGTGTCACTGCCGTTCCTGGCGTTCGTCTTTTGCGTCGCCTGGTCGGTCCTGCATAATTTCGAGCACGCTACTTCCACTCACTGTCAGGTACGGTTATTGCGCGAAGCACTAATATGACTGGCCTTTTCGTATGGATCATGGCCGAGTTATCTTTCGCACTTTTGCATAATTGTATTTTTTACGATAAGCTTCTAGCACGTGGCATACCTTATTTCAACGTTTTCTCAAGTGTGGAGAAAACTTAATAGCGTTAATTATGAGATTTAGAACATGCAAGTAATAATATCGTTGATTCGCAGAATTATATGCATAAGAAATAATTTTGCCTTCCTAATATGTAATTTTTATAGGTGTACAATTTTTTACCGTCTGTCTCGGCGGCCATCGGTCATTACAGGCCTCAAAGAGACGTATGGAAAACTGCCATAGCACTGCAAGCGACAGTGAGAATTATAGTGTTCATGATGTATTATCGTTACTATAGAGAACATGTTTATATCTGGGCACGACACTTGAGCAATGTTGCGCTTGTTATGTATACCGTTGAAAATACATCTCTCGTAACGTTGAGCTTTTGGACTTCCGATGAGAATTACAGTATGTAAAGTGAACATAAGAATTTGCATCGATGTGCATACGAATATTTATACGTATTATGCATTGATAAATATATATATATACGAATATTTATCCGTATGCATATGAGTATTTATACATATTATGTAATGATTAATATATATATATACTTATTTTTCTTACAGCGTTTCATAAAATGTCTTTCATAATGTTTTTGATAACATCTTTTATACACATGTTCCTAGCGTATTATATTATGAGGAATTGCCTGAATGTTGCAAAAGACTTTCATGATACTTCTTTGAAATGGAAGTGGAGATCAATGATGTTGAATGTATTTTCTATATTCATAGCATGTTACTTCTTTTATAGGCACAATAAGTATTGTGAACCTTTTGGTAAGGCAATATTAATTGATATTAATTCTTATTATCTTATGTGAAAAGTCACGCTATATATAAATTTCAGTATATTCTATGTTTGCTTTGAGCGAATATGGAGTTGTGATCTCAAATATGGGATATCATCTAACTGCAGCATTGGATTTTGCCACGACACGTTTTATGATATCAGGAAATAGGCTCAGAATTATCTAAAATCTTTTGATTCACAATTTATAATTATAGTATTATTATATATATATTTGAATTTTATTGTATATTATTGTACATATTCTTAAAACTTAAAGTCTTCATATTATTCTCAACTTCCATATTAGAAAATTATTTCTTAGATAATTTACATCAGAGGAAATATATTAACTATAGCTCCTTTTTAGTGTGATTGCATTGCAAGTATTAATATTAGAATTGCATTGCAAGTATTAATATTAGAAATTTCTTATAATGCTTTAGATAAAATGGAGGAAATACAACAAACACAAAATCTTGTATATTTGCTCCTTTTTGTTATTATCTTTTATGGCAACTTTTATTCTTTAGATATTTATCACAGTGTATATAAACAGCTGTATACAAAGAAATATATATATATATATATATATATATATATATATATGTACATATATTATATGGGAAATAATCTTTTTAACTATATATAATATAAATTATATAATATATAAAAAATATATATCCTCTTTGGAAACTTTTTCTCTTAGTGTCCTGTTCCGTTTTATTTTTATTTTGAACGATTAAACACAAATATATATATATATATTAACATATATTAACATTGATATTTTAAAATTTAAAGTCGCGATCGAGTTTATCAGCAATAAATTTTGCTATTGCCATACTACTAGTCGCAGCGGGTGACGGCGCATTTCGGCAATGCAATACTCTACTTCCGATTGAACCAGTACCTCCATCAAAAACGAAATCATCTACTAACTTGCCGTCTTTATCTAGCGCTTGCGCTCTCACACCCGCTGGTCCTCTATTAATAAAACATAATTATGAGAATCGATAGGAATCTTATCAAAATAGATATTACGACGCAGAAAATACTGACCTTCTGACATCTCTATACGAAACTTCGGGAATAAACTTTTGTAGATCTTTTACTGCTAGTGGATAGAAAATCGATTTTATCATTTCCATGCAGCCTGGTAGAAAATATCGGAAGCACAATTTGTATAAACCGGGAAACTTTGCCATTTCTATGCAATCTCTTATATTTATATCGAACCAGCTAAAACAAAAATTTTAATATTTTAAAATTAAAATCTGGTCTCTAAACATTGTATATATGTATGCATTAAATTATATCTAAATATATGATATTGCTCTCCGATGTTATTCTATTATGTTTAATTTTAATATATTTGATAAAATAATCGTCACCTATAGCCTTCTCTAGCGAATGCGAGAACAGCATTAGGACCTAGCCAGATTTCGCCCGTTATTCTCGGAGTAAAGTGCACACCTAGAAATGGGAATCTGGGATCGGGTATCGGATACACATTAGTCGTGCAAAGATGTCTTTTGTTATCGTTTAGAAGAAGATACTCGCCGCGAAACGGCACTATTCGTGGACTTAGATCGCAGCCTGTCATTACTGCCAGACGATCCGAATGCAGACCGGCGCATGTCAGCACGTATTTTGTTGGTATACACTTTAGGAGGAAAATCATCAAATGTTAGATACTAACGCAATAAATATTACGTATAATAAAATATATTTTTAACGAGGAAGTCTTACTCGAGTTTTTGATTGAACGGATATGGGAGCTAATTGGCTTTCTCCTTTTGATTCCATCATCTCCGTGAATCCGATTACTTCAAAATTGAGAAAAATCTCACCACCCATTTTCTTAAAATCTTCAGCAAAAGCTTTACAGACAACTGCCCAATCTACTATACCTGTCCACGGCGACCATATAGCTTTTTCTCCCTGAAAATAAATATAAATATCGATATATTTATCGATTATTCATTTCTTATTTAAATTATTATCACATTTTTGCAGCTATATTTTTGAATATCTTGAATATATTGAATATTAAAAGAATTAAAATATTATGAAGAAAATATATAATATGATAATTATAAGAGTTAAATTTAAAAAATTTAATAAATTGATTATATATATATGAAGAATTAAAATATAATTGTTCTTTTCTACTACTATACCTTGCACTTTGGTTCGTATTTAGATATACAATCTTTCTCAACGATTTCAAGATCCGGTACATTGTTCTTTGTGCCTCGATCGAAAAGATCATCTATCTTCTTGATTTGATTCAGATTTTGGGCGACAATCAATTTGCCAATTTTCTTGTGAGGTAT
Source organism: Camponotus floridanus (assembly GCF_003227725.1). Lineage (NCBI taxonomy): Eukaryota > Metazoa > Arthropoda > Insecta > Hymenoptera > Formicidae > Camponotus > Camponotus floridanus. Next base: position 868,156 of record NW_020229414.1, read on the forward strand.
ATTATTTTTGCAAAAATATTCATAGCTGAGTTTTAATCCTTCCACACAGAGCTTTGCCTATTAATACAATCGTTTTAAATTTAAGGTGTTTTAATTCTTCAATTATACATGTAATGTATAAATAAAATATCAATTTCTGCAATTTCATATCTCAAACTAAGCTTTTCTAATTAATTTTATTAAATTTCAGTTTTTAATCTTAAGTTGCTTTTTTCTTATATTAGATAAGAAAAAATAATAATAATCAACGATAATAAAAATCAATACATAATTTATTTCTCACTTTTTCCGCTTCTTATCTTAACTCATTGTCAAATTTGGTGGTATCGATCTTTCAGATAAATAGCTCCATGCAAGTAATATTATATTTTACCTTCATACTTCCAGGTGTGTAATAAATGCCGGCGTGTACCACTCCGCTGTTATGCCCTGTTTGATGCATGGCTAGGACATTCTCCTTCTCCACAATAGCCATTTTCATATTCGGATGTCTCATGATCATCTCGCGAGCGGTAGCGCAACCGATAATGCCACCGCCGACGATCACCAGGTCGTAGGCACTGCATGTGCTGAAAATTTTGTTCACGATTATTTCTTCTTGTATTTATACCGAGGTAACAATAATTTCACGAGCTATTTTAAGCAATGTCTGTAATAAAAAAACTTGTCTATCGAACGCATTTATCTCAATAGAAATTTTTCTAAGGCTTTTCTGAGGCTTAAGATTTATCGGATTATCAGGGAAAACTGCAAATTTTTTCCTATTTATGTAAAAATAAGAAAGTAGAAAACGCTGGATAATTACAATTAAAAATAATCGCTTGTGATTAAAATTAAAAAGAAAACCAATCGTTCGATGGAGATGTTCTTTTGTATCATAAATTTTTTATAAAACATACAAGATTCTTGAATTGAAGAAAGTTTACACATCGTAAATATGCGTATCCATATCAATTTTCAGCATTATAAGGTTGCAAGTTAATTTTACGAAATACGTGAGATGTTTATTAATCCTCGGCTAAAAACTTATTATCAAACATTAGCCGGAGAGAAGATTTAGGATAGGAACTTAACAGTTTCGCGCTAGATTAAACGGCATTTGTTATTAAAATGCTGTCATTCAACGGGACTTTGCGGGATAACAATGCATTCTATCTGGGATGGTAATATCCGATGTGTAAATCCCACAAAGATACCTTGAGGCAGTAGAACCGTGACGACATGTATAATGCAGCTGCGAGGCAGTTCTCTTGCTCAGAGACGTTATCAAGTTCGTCTTCATCATGTTGGATGTGTCATCATCTCAGCCTCAGATCATACGTTCCTAAAAAAACATCGCAATCGCTCGTATGAATAATTTCTCATATATTAACATTAGTCGCATTTCATGTTAAAATAAATGTCATTTTAATTTTGACAATTAGCGTCTAATTTCACGATATTTCTCTCTCGCTGTTTTCGTTAATAATGATGAGGTTAAATCAATTGTGTTGATATAAATGAAATTATCACAAATATATAATTTAAATTTTAATCAATTTTTTCGCGTGTATGCGATCCACGAAAAAATTAAAATTATATATATATATATATATATATATATATATATATGTGTAATTATATACACATATATACATGATAAAATTAATATAAAAATGAATTTTTTATTCTAATTTTCTTTCTAAAATATTATAATTCGAAGCATTCGATAAAAGGAAATTTTTTTTATATATTTTAATGATATTCCTTCTCTTCCTACTCCATTCACAAACGTGTCTACCACGTGGCGATTACGTAATACAGATGCAAGAATAAAATATTGTGTATTTGTAACGATTACACACACCAATACATTGCACTAGTACTGCGATAGACATATGTCGTTTTAATCTCGCCAAGAAATAGATCTAAAACTTTGATGAAATGCACATCGCGTTATCAATATATACATATAAATATATCAAGAGAAAAAAATTATAGCTCAAATTGAAGAGAAGAGATACAGACGACTGTATTTTAAACCGAAACAATATCGAAGCCTGGAAATTATTTTCGCAATGCTTTTCATTAAATATTTTATCGCAGTGATAAGATATTATCAGATATAACCACCAGGTCATACGAAATAAACATACTTTTTATAATGATCACCCGTTGCTCTCCAATTATAAGATATTTTTCGCACAGCAGAGTATTAGACATCTGGTTTAGGAAAGATCACCATCATCCTAGCATGGATAAGAACGAAAAGATACGCATACATTCACATTTTATATCCTCATGAAAGGTAATATAAATTAAATGGCTATAAAATTAAATTTAAAGCAGACGAATATTCCTACCTTTGAACTTTTGAAGGTTATGTCGATCGTTAAGTCGATAAAGTTGCTGCACCGACAAAGTGCTGCCGCCCGTGGCAACTGTAGGAATCATCTGTGCACATTTCGATTATCGACAATTTCAAAATTTCAGTTACTCGCTCGTTCGCGCCGCGTTCGTTTCTAAATCGTGTGAAATCGAAATTTATTCGCGTAAATAACAAGCATTCGTTAGTTTATTTGCGTCTCTCGTAGTGCATAGTGCATAGTATTAGTGAGTGATTAGTGATAAATGTCCAGGTTGAAGCCGGAGCACGCTTAAGTAAGTTTTCAGATATTTCCTCAATTTAGGTTATTACTTTCAGCTGCAACCTCTTCTCTATAACAGTATTCCTTCCAATTTTGAAGTCAGAGAATATAATATGCGTCTGAAAAGAATAATTCCGATATTATAATTGTAGCTGATATTTGATTTCTGCAAATAAATCAATAATAATCTGATATTAATCTATTCTCGCGCACAGAAAAATAAGATGGCGACGTAGCTTAAATAAAATATGGCCTACATTTTCAGTTAATCGCATATTGCAGTAATTGAATAATATTTAGCATAAAGTTTATCGGTAAATAAAAATGAGAAGGAAAATCGCTAACATGTATTCTCGATTTATGTTTGATATTAAATGTAATTATTTATGTCAATAAATAATAAAACGCAGAATAGTTTCGCGTTAAACATGAAGTGATACGTGTTCTTACTGTTAAATACAGTCTTTAAATAGAGACGAGAGTACGGGCTGTAAAAACATCGCGCACTCGCAAGTGATCGAGGTCGACGCGGTGGTTTCGAAACGTCTTTTTTTCCAGGTGACAAATGACCGCGTCGTTTCGCTTCTTGACAAACAAGTCCATTTACATAGAATCATAAAGGTCAATTAACACGTAAACCACGGCGCACTATTATAATAGCTTTTATAATACATTATCAATAATATTTTCCTCCTTTTTCATCCTTTATCGTGTCGTATTTTACGTCAAATTTTATATCTTTCATAGAAGAATTTTAATATTTATATTAAATGTATATTTAATATTCAGTTTTAATATTTATTTTTAGAGAATAATTTTTCGAGAATTTTTTAAAATAAAAAAACACACATGATATTTTATATAAATTTGTATATAATTATATAAATTTATAAAATATATATTAAAATAAATTTACATATTTTTATTTATATATAAATGTATATAAATTTATTATATATGTGTATATATATATATTTATATATTTATTTATTTATTTATAAAGCTACATATATTTTATTATAAAATAAAATAAATTTGCAAAATTATATAAATTTTGAAGGGAGTATATTTTCAATATACGCGGTCACAAATATTATTTTATTTATTGCTACATCAATGATATCTTTCTAATAACACATGGACCTCGATATAACACTCGTTGACCTCGTATCCGTGCGAGTTCTCGTTACACGTAGGTTCGAAAGAAACGACGACGACGATGACACGGTAGATATTGTTTCGCCGAGGTTTCTCGCGATGATAAATGACTATGTCCACATTTCTTAGTTCCTCGTGCGCACAGGATGTATGAACGCGTACGATCGTATGGTTGAAGAGTAATTGTCAGTTACATGGCAGACGTAATCCAATTTATCATATCAATAAAGGAACCGATGTAACATCTCCGAGAGATAACGCAGAATTCGCGTTACGCTTAACTGCGAGAGGAACATAGGCGACAAAAAAATCCCCATCTGCTTGCATTGCTACTTAAAGTTGAGCGTCCGTAAGCGTTTCGTTCCACGTAACAAACTTCCATCGCGCTAAAAAAATGCTAAAACAATCTTAATATAATATTTCGCGACTGAGAAAATTACTACGTCGGTCGAATACATAATTTTTTTTTATCGAGAGAAAATTGACCCTATCCAAAAATCTCTATTAGAATCCGTGTGGATCGCACGGTCTTCATAAAGCACCACCTTATATACGTGTTAATATTTCACTGCCCCAAATGCACCTCTCGCTTTCTAAGCAGCGCCCTTAATCCCGCCATCAATAATCCGTAGGCTCAGGAGTATCAGGAGCATTATTTTGAAGGCGGGAACGCCTACGCGGGTCCGAGAAAAGATATAAATAAACCATTGCTTAATAGCACTGGCACGATGCCCGGTAAACAATTTCGATGCCGCGGTGATCCGTGCGGAGCGGTTTCGCGATATTAGAGGCAAGTTTCGTTATCCCATTCCGCGGACGGGCGAAAGGGGGGAGGGGGGGTAGATAAGCGAGCGGGGGGAGGGAAGGGGGAGAAGGGTCTGTGCGCTTATAGCAGAATTTCACGGAAGTTGGCCCGCTCGCCCCCTTCCTCGTGGTCGTTCACCCCGCGCGAACGGGCGCGAATCCGACAGTTTGATTAAGGAAGAAAAGTTTTGGGTCGAAGAGTCGTATAACGCGGCCAATCACGCGGCCGGCTGCACTTTCCGCGCGCGAAACGAGCCGCACCTGGTGTGTTACGCTATTATATCGAATCCCTGCCCTTTCCCAAACGCTTTCCATTGTCCCGATCCTCTCCTCCGAGAACCGGAGTCCCTCCCGTCCATCCTGAGCGCGATAGATCTCGTGCGCTGTATCTTTCTTGTTTTTACTGTCGTTAAGTTACTCGTAAGAAGTTATTGCAGATATTCTCTGCGAGTCTCTTCTCTGTTCTTTTTCACCAAGGTGATTCAAGCGGTGACGAATGGTGTTGAAGGATGGCTTAAATTTTCATTCGAGTTACCGTCTCTTAGTTTCAAAAGAGGTGGTTTGATTATCCGATAAAAATTTTCTTTAAACTAGATATTGAAATTTTTTAAATTGTTTATGTTGCATGTGAGAATTAAAGTGTAAAATGTAAATATAATTCTTCTCTTAAAGTTATAGAAGGTAAAAAGAATTAAAAATATAACGAAAAAGATTAAAAATATAAAATTATTATATCGGTCGTAAACGATTAAAAATGTCATTATTGTAATTGGCTGCATTAACATGTTAGCAGATATCCTCTCAGATACTTATAAATCTGCTTTAGATAAAATCTGTGTACTTCGTTCTCGAATGGCCTCGATACAACGATACACCTCACGTAGGCGCGTCCCTGAGATATGCGTTCAGAGCGTGAAACCGGTTTCATGCAGCGTGAATAATTTCGCAATAATATAGCTATGCGAAAATCGGTCTTAAGAAGAAAGAAATTTTCCAAGTCGAGAATGAATAGGATAAAATATATATGTATAGATAAATAAATACTTTGATGTTAAATAATTATATTACTTATATTACATCCATCAGAAATTTCTTTAAACGTATAATACTTGTTGACAAAAATACACTCTTCATGTACCAAGGCCGAGATAACATTATGTAATATATATATATATATATATATATATATATATATATATATATATAATGAGTGTATTTTTGTCAACAAGTATAGATAAATATCACCTGAGATTACACAAAACACGCAAAATAAAAAGAATATATTTTCTACATTTTTCTAAATACATCGTTTAGAAAAACTGCTCCTTAATACCATTGACATTTAAATATTCTTTTTTGGACGTTGTGCCTTCAATTTTAATCTATGGAAATTTGTCGCGTGTCTTTTGACAAAGAGAATATATTTTCTCGATTTTTGAATACCGCTTAGAAAAACTGCTTCTTGCTTAGCACTGTTGACATTAAAACATTCTTTCTTTTTACACGACAGCCTCCAACTGAAATTTACAAGAGTGTGAGGATACTTGTCGTATGTCTTTTGACAGCGAGATGCGAGAAAGAAAACACGAGGGACAAGTTTGGGAACCCCTGCCTTCCGTAGGGCGCCTCTCTCCCTCTTCGGTCACGCTCCTGAGCGTGCGTGGCCGCAATGCGCGACGGTTCTTTGACTCGACGCCGGGAGTCAGTCAACCCGGTGACGGCTTCCAGGTTGCGTGCTGTTCCCTGCCAAGCGTGGTCTCTCGGCGCTCACGAGCTCGAGCGAGGGCGGCAAATGCGTGTGTCGCGTGTGTAAGTACGTGCTCCGAGTTGTCAAAGCCAACAGACGCGTCAACGAGACCCTCGAGTACGCGGGGAAAGGAAGCGACGACGGACGCGCGTTCTTAGCGGAGGATGCGAAAAGCCCGCGATGCGCGCGATCGACAGGTGACACGTTCCCGCTGAAGCGTGAAAGAATTTCCTCCGTTCGCCACTAGCCCTAATAGAGGTGTGCGTTGCGTTCGTGGACGCGCGATGGGTCACCAGCGAGCACACTGGTGAATCGAAGGATCAAAGGATCTTTTTCTTCAGCGCGATCGAGATCGACCGCGCATGATCCGAGTGTGGAATTCGATGGGATTACTTCAGTGATGAGATCAGGAAGCGTGTGCGATTGATAAAAGATCGATTGATAATTGATAGGGAACGTCGAATTTCATGTTTCGGTTTACAATTGAAAAGTCTCTTGACTTATATCGCATTGAAGAGAAATCTTCTGAAGAAGCTCCGGCAGACTCTTTATTATCGTGTTATTGTGTCAGACTATGAAAGTGCGATCTCTCCTCAGCTCCGAAGGCATAATCGGATTCTAATGACGAACGCTTTTCCGATAGATCATCCCGCGAGGAAGGACCCCATCGAGCGAACTTGTTGACGGCGCATCCACGTAATCGGCAGCGGAATCCCCGAGGAAGCGCAGCGAGGAATTCAAATATCTCCGTTCACTCGGCATTCGCATCCTTCGCAGCGCATTTCGCGGGTTCGATCGCCGACGAAGCGGGGCGGAGGGGGATCGATCGAGACCATCGACGCGGCCGCAACGTCGCGTCGCCCGCCATCCTGAGGGAGGAACCCTGCAGACCCGATCGAGACGATCCGAGCTGCCGCGGCTCGAGAGGATCCACGAGGAATCCTCCACGGAATCCCGGCCGATCGCCAGACGGCGAGCCACCGGTGCATCCACGATGGAGGACGAGCTGCGGTGCCCCAGCTGTAAGGAGCTGTTCGTGGAGCCGGTGCTGTTACCCTGCTGGCACGCCTTGTGCCTGGCCTGCGCCGTGAACCTGCAGGCGCCTCCGGATTCGCCTCCGGAATCCACCGCCGACTCGTCCAACGCGCCCGGCTCCGATCAGGAGGCCGATAAGCTGTCCATCTTATCGGAGACCGACTCCGGCGTGGTTTGCAGCAGCACGTCCACGAGCTCGCGACCGGGTAGCTACGTCGGCACCCCGGGCAACGGGGGCGGCTTCCCGCCGTCCGGAGGCACCCTCTGCCTCTCGTGCCCCGTCTGCCAGAAGACCGTCTACTTCGACGAGGGCGGCGCCCACAACCTGCCCAAGTATTGGGCGATGCAGCACATCGTTGACAAGTATCAGGAATCGCGGAACGCGCGGCTACAGTGCCAGATGTGCGAGGGGGAACCGCGCGACGCCACCGTCGCGTGCGAGCAGTGCGAGGTTAGCCCGATTATGTTAAACGGGGGTGTATTTACCGGGGGGGTGTATAATCGGAGGTATATGCACGGTGTTTGATGCACACCGGGGATTTGTGGAAACTGATGTAGAGCGCATTATCGTGCGGCGAGCGCGGAGAATTTCCCGGGCGACATTGGAATCTCGCGCCAGAGATTTGGAGATTGCAACTTTGATGAGTAATTGGGGTTGAATAAGTTTAATAGTTGTCATGAAAAAGGATGTATGGCGTATAAGATTGAGTATTCCTAATTTAACAATTATCCTGGAGTTGGAAGAAATAAATTGGGTTTGTTGGCAATGTTGATTTAGCTTCGCTTTAACTTTGATTGCGAATATACGTCTAGCTAGGATTGAGAACTCCAACGTAATAGCGAGTAAAATTTCAAGTAAATATTCGAATAGAAACTGTTTAATTTAATAGAAACTACATTACTTTTAATAGAAACTACATTAATTTGTAACATTGTTATTATTTGTTTTGAATATGTTTAAATAGTATGTTAATAGTATGTCAGATCTCTAATTTGATGAAATTTGAGAAACAAAAATTTGTGTATGCCATAGTCTCAAAAATTTAATATATTTTCTTGCAGCAGATTTTTTATTAATATTTTCAAAAAAAGTTTAAAAATATTGAAATTTTATAATGGCTAGATTTAAAAAAATTTTTATAATAATAACGGCTATTTACTTTATATTTAAAATATAAGCTTGGTAAGCTTGTTTTTGTGATAAAATACAATAATGCTATTTTTTGCTCATCAGTTCTTTTTGAGCGTCGTGGACTTTGCGGTTCCACGCGAGTTTTCTCTATTTGTAATTCTATCTTTAGAAATATGTATCTCTAGTCTTGGATCAAACAAGAGGCCACATACTGCGACATCCGTATAAACTTTTTGTTATTCTCATTTTCCCGCTCGTGCGGTTCTGTAGGGAACTTTCCCCTCGTCAAAGAGTTGAAAGAAAAAGGAAAAAAAATCTTTGCTGCGCAAAAAGATTTGCTTAAAAATGTGAGACTGAACGTAACGTACTGTAAAGAGCAAGTTGTATTTTTAATTGTGAAATTCTTGAACAACTGTAAACTTATAGATAGAAATATATCACAGCAATCATTGTTAAATCATCTAATATTTTTCGTATTATAATGACATTTGGTGAGAGAGACCGTATAGCATTTTAGCAGAATATAAAACTATTTCTGTAGGATGATGATGTTTAATTCGTCTCTTTCGTAATTTCCCCCCGTCCCGACATTTCTGTCCTGATACTTTAACTCGCTCGCTCGCTATGAAAACTTGTACCATGCCGGTAAGATCAGAAAAAGTTCCCAGAGCTACCATTCTTAACGATCGTGGCATCAGCCGTGTTTATTTCTCTTGTGTGCTTTCCTCATCCAGAGGATGCTCGTTAACTCCCCCTCGTTCTTCCCTGAAGTCCACTTCATAACTTTTCTCTTCGTGGTATAAGCACTAGAGCCTCTCTCATCTACAAGAGCCACATCTATATCGTTATCGGTATTAATATCAAGCATTATAGGCGTCGTGCTAGAAAGACGGTGGTTTCATTGACGGCGAAATCCAGAACAAAAAAAGATCTTATGATGTCGCCGCAGACATATATAAAAATTTTTTATTTAAATTCTGTAATTAAATATGATTTAATTTTATATCGAACAGAAACGTCAAGATCGTTTAGGAAAAAAATAGGTACTTTCAGGCAAATTTGAACGATAAATTTATAGACACTCCTTCCTCACAAATCACAAAAATAAAATGTTATTTTATTGAATATCCAACTCTACTTTGACGATAATCGTGCTAAATAATGCGCAAGAAAACAGTGTAAAACTTTTATAATTTAATTATTTTATTTTCTAAAGAAATTGCTGTATTTCCTTTGCGCAGATAAAAGATTTAGTATTTGTTATTATGTCATTTTCTAGATTTAGTTCTTTTTACGTGTGAAAAAAATAAGAGACAATATTTTTCGGACGATTGTCAATTCCGGGCTCGCACAAAATGTTTGCACGATATATCCGCAAAAATCGTCGCTACATTCGCACTCGCGAAAAGAGCGATTGTATATTGCTCGCTGTTCCGTTTGAAAAGATCGAGTTACCGCATTTCGGAGTGTCGCGTCGCATGAAATATCTCGTTGCGCGACCAACATGCACGCCAATCGCATACCCTCGTCTCGCCACCCACTTGCTCGCTTTTCTCCGAAGTGTTAAATTTCATTTTCAACTCTCTCTCTGTTGTATCACGCCGCGACAAGTGGCGGATATTTTTTCTGTGATTTTACATTCTCGCCGCGCCAGTCGCTTCTCGTTGGGTGGTAAAAAAAAGAGACAGAGAGAGAAAGAGAGAGAATCGATGTAGCGCAGTTTCACTCGTCGCCGGCAACATATTCGTGATCGACGACAATGCCTCGGTTGTTGATGACCGAAATGATATTATTTCCGGAAAGGAAATATCGACCGTGAGCGAGGAATATTATTGATACCGAACAATATCGTCCTATGCTATTGCTTTTATTTCTCTCTTATTATTTCATTAAATTTGAATTTTATGTACATGTTATAATAAAGTTTTATAATCATCTTAATCATTATACGACTGTTTTGTACGAAAATCAATTTTTCGAAATTCGTTAATATATATTTTTGCATAATTATTATCAATAATTGATAAATATTTTAAATATTTATTAAAGTAAAATTGGAAAAAAGAGAGAATATTTTATAATATTATATAATTATTCGAAATTATATATTATATAATTATATAATTATTCGAAATGAAGCAACTAGCGCGAAAATAAATGAATAATGAGTTTTACAAATGATAAATTAAAATATTGAAATAAATTATAAATTGCTCACCTTTCTAATTGTTTCGCTGTAGCCCGATACGATCCCGGACCTCTTTCTCCTTCTCTCCCGTTCAACATTTGTTGCTCCTTCATGGTATTCACTCACGGAAACACGGTTAATTACGATCGCGCGTAATCAGTAAAATACGATTGATGTATCAACAAGATTCTCTCGACGTTAATGGCACGCACACACAACACGCGCGATATTATTATATCGCGAATTTGCGAGAACAAAATACAGTACAAAGTTACGATTAATAAACGCGCGAGAAATCATTAATTATAGTAATTATGAAAAACGATCGCCTTTCGAGATAGTACAAGGATAGAGCACCTCGTGATACTGTCTATTCGAGTCGTATTGCGTGAATGACAAGGCCGCGGTATGTAAACAACAGCGTGCCGCAAAATTCGACGCTCGTATTTCGCGACGCACTGTTTGTTTACAGCGAGCCCGACCTTCGGCAGCGAGACTCCTAGTCTGTCTTTACCTTGTCATTCACACGACGAGATTCGAGTCGAACGGACGGTTTCGCGAATCGCTCCGTCTTTGTCATCTCGAAACGTAATAATTTTTCATAGATATTATAATTAGCGATTATCAATTCGCGCGAATTTAATTAAATTATAGTTTTGTGGTTTTTCCTGTTGTTATATTCTCCGATAAACATTGTGTCAATTGTTCGAGAAATATTATTATAGACATACTAATCATTTTCTGTAATGACATTTAACGATTATCGATGCGCGTGATTGATTAACGATAAATGATACGTATGAATATCGCGATAATAATTAATTGATTTAACTAACGAACATAATATATCGCTATTAATAATATATGTATTTAGGAAATTTATGTGTTATTTATATGTTTATTTAAACATAATGTAAATTTATATATTTATTTGGAGAAATTTATATTGAAAATACTTATTATTCTATGATATTAGGATAAAGCTAATATATTTCACTTTCATATTTTTGTCTTTAAAAAGAAATCGTTCTCGGAAAGAAAACAGATATTCTCCAAGTTAATAATTATTAACAAACTTAAATTTGCACTTATGTTATATAATTATATATAAGTTTGATCAAATATTTAATGAGTCAAAGCGTAATTAAGGAAATTTTTATGCATCTATAAGTACGATTGCTCATTCAATATTTAATAAAAATGGAAAATAGTTCAAACATTATCATATCTTTTAGCTTTTTCTCCTAAGCATTCAATATTGTAAATATCGATTCGGGAATCAATCGTTCTCTTCTCTCCCCAATTTTTTTAACATTTCTCACGAAGATCGATTATTCTTCTTTCAGGTTTTATACTGCGACGCCTGCAGAGAGTCCTGCCATCCGAAGAGGGGTCCATTGGCGGCTCACAATCTGGGACCACCGAGAGGCAGCTGGCAATCGAACGGGGGCAAGGGATCCCGGCCCGAAAACACGCCGGTCTGCAACGATCACAACGGCGAGGCGGTGACCCTCTATTGTGCCCTTTGCAAAATCGCGATATGCGCCCTGTGTCTTCGTGATCGTCACGCCGCTCATCCTCACGACGTCCTGCCATTGGCTGCTGCTTGCAAAGCGCAAAAGGTAAGCGCGCTTTTACCTCGCAAATAATTTCGGACAATCTTCGCAAAGGCACGATTTTTTATTTTTTAATAAATACTAGACTCTTTATTTTTTAATAAATACTTTGGAAAGAAGGATAGATCTGACCGAAAGAGGTTCTTAGAATGTAGAGAGAGAATATAAGAAAGATAGGGAGGGAGGAGAAAAAAATAAATGAATAAATTTCACCTAAAAGAAACATAATTCATGAAAAGATTAAATAACGCATTATTAGTATTCTCGATCGCGGTCTGCAAATACGCAATATCGGGACCTCAAACGTGGATATCGCGTCGAAGGGAGGTACCAGCGATTACCATAGATTTTACCTCGGAAGAATGATGTGCTGGCAAAATACGCGACGCGATAATACATGCATATTTGATGATGAACTTCGGCGCGTAATTTATGTGCGTAGCCTCGCGTGGGCAAAATCCGAAAATAATAGATGATGCGACGCCAAGGCCGTTAACATGACCAATAATCGAGTTTCAATCCACCGTATGTATTATACGCACTTCGATAAGCTTCGAACGCTATAGTTTTCTGCCTAGTTTCCGCGTTGTTCCCCTATTGTTTGCACGCATTTTGCGGGGGCGATTTGCCGTTTCTATTTGCGCGATAATCATTTAGCGGAATCAGCAATTAAAAATACATTGCCATTATGCTAATCAATCATGCCTGGCGTATTTGCGTATCTGCCGTTGAAATTGTAGCATAATTAAACGCGTGTAAAATATGGTGCGCGTAATTATTCGTAATTACATATTAATTAGTAACTGCGCGATTAGATGTACAATAATTACCTGTTGTTCCGTATATAAAGCCGTCACAATTTTAAACTCTCCCGCGCATAAATTCGCATAATAGACATACTTTCTACCCTCCCGCCTCAACATTGTTATTCGCGGTATCGTTAGCGAGAATATTATATATACATTTTACGCGGAGGATGTTTCATTATGCGCCGGCAACTTTCCGATATCGTATTAACACAATGCTATCGCACACCTTTTCCTACTTCAAAGCAGTCCGCGTTATTACATTTCTCCGCGTTCTCATCTCGGGAGCGAGATAACGCCCCGCGGAAATTCCGCACGGATGACGATGGCGAATAAGGGGCCCGGACGATCCCATCGCTCGTCCGCATTTTCCCCATTTTCGGGGGAATTTGCAACGGACAAGGACGACACGCGTGACGACACAATACTCGCGATACAGTCCCCGATCGACAGCTGGTTTCGATATCGCGTGTCCCGCGTGGGTGCGCCGCCCCCCTCCCTCCCCCTCGCTCCCCTCCTCCTGTCTCGCGCGTGACACACACACACACACACACGCGTTACCTTCCATTTTCGACGCCGGGCCGGTTCGGACGCCGACACCTGGTCACTTTCTGACATATGGAGCCCGTGCTGCGCGATGCTGCTTCCATCATCCGGCGCCGATGGAATCGCTTCCTCTCCGCGATTAATCTGATAAATTGCCCCCCCGCACGGTCCAGTCAAAACCGCCTGACTCCGGCAATTTCGTAATTGATTGCCGCCGGACAGGCGGCCGGGCTCTCGCTTTTGTTTGCACTCGCCACCTATTATATCTCGAGACGGCGCGGCCCGATAGTTGACCTCGATGATAAGATCGATAGAGTTCGTACGGTTCGTCCACCGCGTGGAAGAAAATTTCGCGTATTCTCTCCCGTTCGTCGATATTAATACAACGTATGCCGATCGCCCCTAGCGATCTTTCGATTATGGACGGTTCGGCGAGAACGTTTGGGGAATCGTCCCTTTACATTGCTTTTACGTCCTCTGTTTATCGGGTAAACACGACAGAAAACGATTATGTCATAACTCAACGACGTTGAACTTGCGATCTTTTTTTTTTTGCCGTCTCTCAAATGACAAAAAAATATTAGTTGCCGTAGGAAATATAAAAATGCTTGTACAAAATTGCAATAATACAAATATAAATATTGACAGGTGACGCTTGAAAAAAATCATTTCTTTCAATTTATAACTGCAATTTAATTGAATGATGATCTTCGGAATCATACATCTCGTTTATCGAGACCGAGGAAACGCGCTGAAAGTGCAGTCGCGTTAAAATATAATTTGCAACAGGTTCGTTTATCAGACGGGCCACGCGAAGATCGCCAGCGGATTGCCGCCGATAGTTCCGGGTGCGGGTCGCGAATCACATGTCAGCCGCGATTGTGCTCCCTGATTCGATGGGTACCGTCGCGTTTTGACACGTAATCATCCGTCACTTTGTCTTCTCTGTCCATCTCTCTTTCTCTCGTTCCCGACCGTCTCCTCCTCCTTTGACGTTTCACGTATATCGGAGTTGGGCGCGATGCTCCGGCCATTATTACACATTAATGTTGACGCATGAAGCAATACTCGCACATTGCACCTGATATTTCGCTAATTAGTCTGCCTGCTCGTCGGCTAATCAAGGGAATGCTGGCGTGGACCGGTCTGTAATCACGAGAATACGATTCATTGTGCGTAAGTAGCACTTGTATAAGATACCCAAGTAACGACAAATAATATAATAGCCTCTAATCAAACATACCAAATCAATATTTTTTAAGTATTCTTAATGAATTATGTTCCACGATATATTTTGATCGTAATTCAAACGTCTCGGGTAAGAGCGTAAGATTTTAATATAGCGGTTAATAAAAATTTGAAGCGCGTTATGTCATGTAATATATTTTCTCGGGGAGCAATTCGTGTAAAAAAAAAATTAATTATCAGACAGATAACGATCGACCCGATTTCGCGACGTTAGAAAATTGCCATGGCGCTTATCGTCTTTATCGTCACGATAAAATTATATCTCGCACACACTGACATTTTTAATCGACACGCTATTAGCTACGGCGACGGTCTTGATTGATTTTAAACGAAAGACAACGCGGTTGAACTATGGCGAATGGAAAGGACCGCAATAATAATAATCGATCAG